>NW_026138347.1:0-263213 GCF_025592945.1 Manacus candei
GATGATAGATGGATGGGATGGATGGATGATGGATGATGGATGATGGATGGATGATGGAGTGGATGATGATGATGGATGATGGATGATGGATGATGGATGGATGATGGATGAGGATGATGGATGGATGATGGATGATGGATGATGGATGGATGATGGATGGATGATGGATGAATGATGGATGATGGATGATGGATGATAGATGGATGATGGATGATGGATGATGGATGATGGATGGATGATGGATGATGGATGGATGATGGATGGATGGATGATGGATGATGGATGATGGATGATGATGGATGATGGATGATGTATGATGGATGGATGATGGATGATGGATGATGGATGATGGATGGATGATGGATGATGGATGATGGATGGATGGATGATGGATGATGGATGGATGATGGATGGATGGATGATGGATGGATGATGGATGGATGATGGATGATGGATGATGGATGATGGATGATGGATGATGGATGATGGATGGATGATGGATGGATGATGGATGGATGATGGATGATGGATGATGGATGGATGATGGATGGATGATGATGATGGATGATGGATGATTAATGATGGATGGATGATGGATGATGGATGATGGATGATGGATGATGGATGATGGATGGATGATGGATGGATGGATGATGGATGATGGATGATGGATGATGGATGGATGATGGTTGGATGGATGGATGATGGATGATGGATGATGGATGATGGATGATGGATGATGGATGATGGATGATGGATGGATGATGGATGGATGATGGATGGATGATGATGGATGATGATGATGGATGATGGAATGGATGATGGATGATGATGGATGATGGATGGATGATGGATGATGGATGATGGATGATGGATGATGGATGATGGATGATGGATGATGGATGGAGGATGGATGATGGATGATGGATGGATGATGGATGATGGATGATGGATGATGGATGATGGAAGGATGGATGATGGATGATGGATGGATGATGATGGATGGATGATGGATGGATGATGGATGGATGATGGATGATGGATGATGGATGATGGATGATGGATGGATGATGGATGGATGATGGATGGATGATGGATGGATGATGATGGATGATGGATGATGGATGATGATGGATGATGGATGATGGATGATGGATGATGGATGGATGATAGATGATGGATGATGGATGGATGATGGATGATGGATGATGGATGGATGATGGGTGGATGATGGATGATGGATGATGGATGATGGATGATGGATGGATGATGGATGGATGGATGATGGCATGGATGATGGATGATGGATGATGATGGATGATGGATGATGATGGATGGATGATGGATGATGGATGATGGATGATAGATGGATGATGGATGATGATGATGGATGATGGATGGATGATGGATGATGATGATGGATGATGGATGATGGATGATGATGGATGATGGATGATGGATGGATGATGGATGATGATGATGGATGATGTATGATGGATGGATGATGGATGATGGATGATGGATGGATGATGGATGATGGATGATGGATGGATGATGGATGATGGATGATGATGGATGATGGATGGATGATGGATGATGGATGATGGATGATGGATGATGGATGATGGATGATGATGGATGATGGATGGATGATGGATGGATGATGGATGATGGATGATGGATGGATGATGATGGATGATGGATGATGGATGATGGATGATAGATGATGGATGGATGATGGATGGATGATGGATGGATGATGGATGATGGATGGATGATGGATGGATGGATGATGGATGATGGATGGATGATGGATGATGATGGATGATGGATGATGGATGATGGATGATGGATGATGGATGATGGATGGATGGATGATGGATGATGGATGGATGATGGATGGATGATGGATGGATGATGGATGATGGATGATGGATGATGGATGGATGATGGATGGATGATGGATGATGGATGATGGATGATTAATGATGGATGGATGATGGATGATGGATGATGGATGGATGGATGATGGGATGGATGATGGATGATGATGATGATGATGGATGATGGATGGATGGATGATGGATGATGGATGATGGATGGATGATGGATGATGGATGATGGATGGATGATGGATGATGGATGGATGATGGATGGATGATGGATGATGGATGATGGATGATGGATGGATGATGGATGATGGATGATGGATGGATGGATGATGGATGATGATGGATGATGGATGGATGGATGATGGATGGATGATGGATGGATGATGGATGATGGATGATGAATGGATGGATGATGGATGGATGATGGATGGATGATGGATCATGGATGGATGATGGATGATGGATGGATGATGGATGATGGATGATGGATGGATGATGGATGGATGATGGATGATGGATGATGGATGATGGATGATGGATGATGGATGATGGATGGATGATGGATGATGGATGATGGATGGATGATGGATGATGGATGATGGATGATGGATGATGATGGATGGATGATGGATGATGGATGGATGATGGATGGATGATGATGGATGATGGATGATGGATGATGGATGATGGATGATGGATAATGGATGATGGATGATGGATGGATGATGGATGGATGATGGATGATGGATGATGGATGATTAATGATGGATGGATGATGGATGATGGATGATGATGGATGATGGATGGATGGATGATGGATGATGGATGATGGATGATGGATGATGGATGATGGATGATGGATGATGGATGGATGATGGATGATGGATGATGGATGGATGATGGATGATGGATGATGGATGATGGACGGATGGATGATGGATGATGGATGATGGATGGATGATGGATGATGGATGATGGATGATGGATGGATGATGGATGATGATGGATGATGGATGGATGATGATGATGGATGATGGATGATGATGGATGATGGATGATGGATGATGGATGATGGATGGATGATGGATGGATGATGGATGATGGATGATGGATGATTAATGATGGATAATGGATGATGGATGGATGGATGATGGATGGATTTTGGATGATGGATGGATGGATGATGGATGGATGATGGATGGATGATGGATGATGATGGATGATGGATGATGGATGATTAATGATGATGGATGATGGATGATGGATGGATGATGGATGATGGATGATGGATGGATGATGGATGGATGATGGATGATGGATGATGGATGGATGATGGATGGATGATGGATGGATGGATGATGATGGATGATGGATGATGGATGGATGATGGATGGATGATGGATGATGATGGATGATGGATGGATGATGGATGATGGATGATGGTGGATGATGGATGATGGATGATGGATGGATGATGGATGGATGATGGATGATGGATGATGGATGTATGATCGATGGATGATGGATGATGGATGATGGATGATTAATGATGGATGGATGATGGATGATGGATGATGATGATGGATGAGATGGATGGATGGATGATGATGATGGATGATGGATGATGATGATGGATGATGGATGATGGATGATGGATGATGGATGATGGATGGATGATGATGGATGGATGGATGATGGATGATGGATGATGGATGATGGATGATGGATGATGGATGATGGATGGATGATGATGGATGATGGATGGATGATGGATGGAGGATGGATGATGGATGATGGATGAGGATGGATGATGGATGATGGATGATGGATGATGGACGGATGGATGATGGATGATGGATGGATGATGGATGGATGGATGATGGATGGATGATGGATGGATGATGGATGATGGATGATGGATGATGGATGATGGATGGATGATGGATGATGGATGGATGATGGATGATGGATGATGGATGATGGATGATGGATGGATGATAGATGATGGATGATGGATGGATGATGGATGATGGATGATGGATGGATGATGGATGGATGATGGATGATGGATGATGGATGATGGATGATGGATGGATGATGGATGGATGGATGATGATGGATGATGATGATGGATGATGGATGGATGATGGATGGATGATGGATGAATGATGATGATGGATGATGGATGATAGATGGATGATGGATGATGGATGATGGATGATGGATGGATGATGGATGATGGATGGATGATGGATGGATGGATGATGGATGATGGATGATGGATGGATGATGGATGATGGATGATGTGATGGATGGATGATGGATGATGGATGATGGATGATGGATGGATGATGGATGATGGATGATGGATGATGGATGATGGATGATGGATGGATGATGGATGATGGATGATGGATGATGATGGATGGATGATGGATGATGGATGATGGATGATGGATGATGGATGATGGATGATGGATGGATGATGGATGGATGATGGATGGATGATGGATGATGGATGATGGATGGATGATGGATGATGATGGATGATGGATGATGGATGATAGATGATGGATGGATGATGGATGGATGATGGATGGATGATGGATGATGGATGGATGATGGATGGATGGATGATGGATGATGGATGGATGATGGATGATGATGGATGATGGATGATGGATGATGGATGATGGATGATGGATGGATGATGGATGATGGATGATGATGGATGATGATGATGGATGATGGATGATGGATGATGGATGATGATGATGATGGATGATGATGGATGATGGATGATGGATGATGAATGATGGATGGATGATGGATGATGGATGATGGATGGATGGATGATGGATGGATGATGGATGATGGATGATGGATGGATGATGATGGATGGATGATGGATGATGGATGATGGATGATGATGATGATGGATGATGGATGGATGATGGATGATGGATGGATGATGGATGGATGATGGATGATGGATGATGGATGATGATGGATGATGGATGATGGATGATGGATGATGGATGATGGATGATGATGGATGATGGATGATGGATGATGGATGGATGATGGATGGATGATGGATGATGGATGGATGATGGATGATGATGATGATGGATGATGGATGATGGATGGATGATGGATGATGGATGGATGATGGATGATGGATGATGGATGATGGATGATGGATGATGGATGGATGATGGATGGATGATGGATGATGGATGGATGGTGGATGGATGATGGATGGATGGATGATGGATGATGGATGATGATGGATGATGATGGATGATGGATGATGATGATGGATGATGGATGATGGATGATGGATGATGGATGGATGATGGATGATGGATGATGGATGGATGATGGATGATGGATGATGGATGATGGATGATGGATGGATGGATGATGGATGATGGATGGATGATGGATGGATGATGGATGGATGATGGATGATGGATGATGGATGATGATGATGGAGATGGATGATGGATGGATGATGGATGATGGATGATGGATGATTAATGATGGATGGATGATGGATGATGGATGATGGATGGATGATGGATGGATGGATGATGGATGATGGATGATGGATGATGGATGATGGATGATGGATGATGGATGATGGATGATGGATGGATGGATGGATGGATGGATGATGGATGATGGATGATGGATGATGGATGATGGATGATGGATGATGGATGGATGATGGATGATGGATGATGGATGGATGATGGATGATGGATGATGGATGATGGACGGATGGATGATGGATGATGGATGATGGATGGATGATGGATGATGGATGATGGATGATGGATGTGATGATGGATGGATGATGGATGATGGATGGATGATGGATGATGGATGATTAATGATGGATGGATGATGGATGATGGATGATGGATGGATGGATGATGGATGATGGATGGATGATGGATGATGGATTATGGATGGATGATGGATGGATGATGGATGATGGATGATGGATGGATGATGGATGGATGATGGATGGATGATGGATGGATGATGGATGGATGATGGATGATGGATGGATGATGGATGGATGATGGATGGATGATGGATGATGGATGGATGATGGATGATGGATGATGGGTGGATGATGGATGATGGATGATGGATGGATGATGGATGGATGATGGATGATGGATGATGGATGTATGATCGATGGATGATGGATGATGGATGATGGATGATTAATGATGGATGGATGATGGATGATGGATGATGGATGGATGTTGGATGGATGGATGATGGATGATGGATGATGGATGATGTATGATGGATGATGGATGATGGATGATGGATGATGGATGATGGATGATGGATGGATGATGGATGGATGGATGGATGATGGATGATGGATGATGGATGATGGATGATGGATGATGGATGATGGATGGATGATGGATGGATGATGGATGGATGATGGATGGATGGATGGATGATGGATGATGGATGATGGATGATGGATGATGGATGATGGATGATGGATGGATGATGGATGGATGATGGATGGATGATGGATGATGGATGGATGATGGATGATTGATGATGGATGATGGATGATGGATGATGGATGATGGATGATGGATGGAGGATGGATGATAGATGGATGGATGATGGATGGATGATGGATGATGGATGATGGATGGATGATGGATGGATGATGGATGATGGATGGATGATGGATGATGGATGATGGATGATGGATGATGGATGATGGATGATGGATGATGGATGGATGATAGATGGATGGATGATGGATGGATGATGGATGATGGATGATGGATGGATGATGGATGGATGATGGATGATGGATGGATGATGGATGATGGATGATGGATGATGGATGATGGATGATGGATGGATGATGGATGGATGATGGATGGATGATGGATGATGGATGATGGATGATAGATGGATGATGGATGATGGATGATGGATGATGGATGGATGATGGATGATGGATGGATGATGGATGATGGATGGATGATGGATGATGTATGATGGATGGATGATGGATGATGGATGATGGATGATGGATGGATGATGGATGATGGATGATGGATGATGGATGATGGATGATGGATGGATGATGGATGGATGATGGATGGATGATGGATGATGGATGGATGATGTATGGATGATGGATGGATGGATGATGGATGATGGATGGATGATGGATGATGGATGGATGATGGATGGATGGATGATGGATGATGGATGATGGATGATGGATGATGGATGGATGATGGATGATGGATGATGGATGGAGGATGGATGATGGATGATGGATGATGGATGATGGATGATGGATGATGGATGATGGATGATGATGGATGGATGATGGATGGATGGATGGATGATGGATGATGGATGATGGATGATGGATGATGGATGATGGATGATGGATGATGGATGATGGATGATGGATGATGGATGGATGATGGATGGATGATGGATGGATGATGGATGATGGATGGATGATGGATGATGGATGATTAATGATGGATGGATGATGGATGATGGATGATGGATGATGGATGGATGATGGATGATGGATGATGGATGATGGATGATGGATGGATGATGGATGATGTATGATGGATGGATGATGGATGGATGATGGATGGATGATGGATGGATGGATGATGGATGGATGATGGATGGATGATGGATGATGGATGATGGATGATGGATGGATGATGGATGGATGATGGATGGATGGATGATGGATGGATGATGGATGGATGATGGATGGATGGATGATGGATGGATGATGGATGGATGATGGATGATGGATGATGGATGATGGATGGATGATGGATGGATGATGGATGGATGATGGATGATGGATGGATGATGGATGATGGATGGATGATGGATGATGGATGATGGATGATCGATGATGGATGATGGATGATGGATGGATGATGGATGGATGATGGATGATGGATGGATGATGGATGATGGATGGATGGATGATGGATGATGGATGGATGATGGATGATGGATGGATGATGGATGATGGATGATGGATGGATGATGGATGATGGATGATGGATGATGGATGATGGATAATGGATGATGGATGATGGATGGATGATGGATGATGGATGGATGATGGATGATGGATGATGGATGATGGATGATGGATGATGGATGGATGATGGATGATGGATGATGGATGGAGGATGGATGATGGATGATGGATGATGGATGATGGATGGATGGATGATGGATGATGGATGGATGATGGATGGATGATGGATGGATGATGGATGATGGATAATGGATGATGGATGGATGGATGATGGATGGATGATGGATGATGGATGATGGATGATGGATGATGGATGATGGATGATGGATGGATGATGGATGATGGATGATGGATGATGGATGATGGATGGATGATGGATGATGGATGGATGATGGATGGATGATGGATGATGGATGATGGATGGATGATGGATGATGGATGGATGATGGATGGATGATGGATGATGGATGATGGATGGATGATGGATGGATGGATGATGGATGGATGGATGATGGATGATGGATGGATGATGGATGATGGATGATGGATGGATCATGGATGATGGATGGATGATGGATGATGGATGATGGATGATGGATGGATGGATGATGGATGATGGATGGATGATGGATGGATGGATGATGGATGATGGATGGATGGATGATGGATGGATGATGGATGATGGATGATGGATGATGGATGATGGATGGATGAACGATGGATGGATGGATGATGGATGATGGATGATGGATGATGGATGGATGGATGATGGATGGATGGATGATGGATGATGGATGATGGATGGATGATGGGTGGATGATGGATGATGGATGATGGATGGATGATGGATGGATGGATGATGGATGATGGATGATGGATGGATGATGGATGATGGATGATGGATGGATGATGGATGATGGATGGATGATGGATGGATGATGGATGATGGATGATGGATGATGGATGGATGATGGATGATGGATGATGGATGGATGGATGATGGATGATGGATGGATGATGGATGGATGGATGATGGATGGATGATGGATGGATGATGGATGATGGATGGATGATGGATGGATGATGGATGGATGATGGATCATGGATGGATGATGGATGATGGATGGATGATGGATGATGGATGATGGATGATGGATGATGGATGATGGATGGATGATGGATGGATGATGGATGATGGATGGATGGTGGATGGATGATGGATGGATGGATGATGGATGATGGATGGATGATGGATGATGGATGGATGATGGATGATGGACGATGGATGATGGATGATGGATGATGGATGATGGATGGATGATGGATGATGGATGATGGATGGATGATGGATGATGGATGATGGATGATGGATGATGGATGGATGGATGATGGATGATGGATGGATGATGGATGGATGATGGATGGATGATGGATGATGGATGATGGATGATGGATGATGGATGATGGATGATGGATGATGGATGGATGATGGATGGATGATGGATGATGGATGATGGATGATTAATGATGGATGGATGATGGATGATGGATGATGGATGGATGATGGATGGATGGATGATGGATGATGGATGATGGATGATGGATGATGGATGATGGATGATGGATGATGGATGATGGATGGATGATGGATGGATGGATGGATGATGGATGATGGATGATGGATGATGGATGATGGATGATGGATGATGGATGGATGATGGATGATGGATGATGGATGGATGATGGATGATGGATGATGGATGATGGACGGATGGATGATGGATGATGGATGATGGATGGATGATGGATGATGGATGATGGATGATGGATGGATGATGGATGGATGATGGATGATGGATGGATGATGGATGATGGATGATTAATGATGGATGGATGATGGATGATGGATGATGGATGGATGGATGATGGATGATGGATGGATGATGGATGATGGATGATGGATGGATGATGGATGGATGATGGATGATGGATGATGGATGGATGATGGATGGATGATGGATGGATGGATGATGGATGGATGATGGATGATGGATGGATGATGGATGGATGATGGATGGATGATGGATGATGGATGGATGATGGATGATGGATGATGGGTGGATGATGGATGATGGATGATGGATGGATGATGGATGGATGATGGATGATGGATGATGGATGTATGATCGATGGATGATGGATGATGGATGATGGATGATTAATGATGGATGGATGATGGATGATGGATGATGGATGGATGTTGGATGGATGGATGATGGATGATGGATGATGGATGATGTATGATGGATGATGGATGATGGATGATGGATGATGGATGATGGATGGATGATGGATGGATGGATGGATGATGGATGATGGATGATGGATGATGGATGATGGATGATGGATGATGGATGGATGATGGATGGATGATGGATGGATGATGGATGGATGGATGGATGATGGATGATGGATGATGGATGATGGATGATGGATGATGGATGATGGATGGATGATGGATGGATGATGGATGGATGATGGATGATGGATGGATGATGGATGATTGATGATGGATGATGGATGATGGATGATGGATGATGGATGATGGATGGAGGATGGATGATAGATGGATGGATGATGGATGGATGATGGATGATGGATGATGGATGGATGATGGATGGATGATGGATGATGGATGGATGATGGATGATGGATGATGGATGATGGATGATGGATGATGGATGATGGATGATGGATGGATGATAGATGGATGGATGATGGATGGATGATGGATGATGGATGATGGATGGATGATGGATGGATGATGGATGATGGATGGATGATGGATGATGGATGATGGATGATGGATGATGGATGATGGATGGATGATGGATGGATGATGGATGGATGATGGATGATGGATGATGGATGATAGATGGATGATGGATGATGGATGATGGATGATGGATGGATGATGGATGATGGATGGATGATGGATGATGGATGGATGATGGATGATGTATGATGGATGGATGATGGATGATGGATGATGGATGATGGATGGATGATGGATGATGGATGATGGATGATGGATGATGGATGATGGATGGATGATGGATGGATGATGGATGGATGATGGATGATGGATGGATGATGTATGGATGATGGATGGATGGATGATGGATGATGGATGGATGATGGATGATGGATGGATGATGGATGGATGGATGATGGATGATGGATGATGGATGATGGATGATGGATGGATGATGGATGATGGATGATGGATGGAGGATGGATGATGGATGATGGATGATGGATGATGATGGATGGATGATGGATGGATGGATGGATGATGGATGATGGATGATGGATGATGGATGATGGATGATGGATGATGGATGATGGATGATGGATGGATGATGGATGGATGATGGATGGATGATGGATGATGGATGGATGATGGATGATGGATGATTAATGATGGATGGATGATGGATGATGGATGATGGATGATGGATGGATGATGGATGATGGATGATGGATGATGGATGATGGATGGATGATGGATGATGTATGATGGATGGATGATGGATGGATGATGGATGGATGATGGATGGATGGATGATGGATGGATGATGGATGGATGATGGATGATGGATGATGGATGATGGATGGATGATGGATGGATGATGGATGGATGATGGATGATGGATGGATGATGGATGATGGATGGATGATGGATGATGGATGATGGATGATCGATGATGGATGATGGATGATGGATGGATGATGGATGGATGATGGATGATGGATGGATGATGGATGATGGATGGATGGATGATGGATGATGGATGGATGATGGATGATGGATGGATGATGGATGATGGATGATGGATGGATGATGGATGATGGATGATGGATGATGGATGATGGATAATGGATGATGGATGATGGATGGATGATGGATGATGGATGGATGATGGATGATGGATGATGGATGATGGATGATGGATGATGGATGGATGATGGATGGAGGATGGATGATGGATGATGGATGATGGATGATGGATGGATGGATGATGGATGATGGATGGATGATGGATGGATGATGGATGGATGATGGATGATGGATAATGGATGATGGATGGATGGATGATGGATGGATGATGGATGATGGATGATGGATGATGGATGATGGATGATGGATGATGGATGGATGATGGATGATGGATGATGGATGATGGATGATGGATGGATGATGGATGATGGATGGATGATGGATGGATGATGGATGATGGATGATGGATGGATGATGGATGATGGATGGATGATGGATGGATGATGGATGATGGATGATGGATGGATGATGGATGGATGGATGATGGATGGATGGATGATGGATGATGGATGGATGATGGATGATGGATGATGGATGGATCATGGATGATGGATGGATGATGGATGATGGATGATGGATGATGGATGGATGGATGATGGATGATGGATGGATGATGGATGGATGGATGATGGATGATGGATGGATGGATGATGGATGATGGATGATGGATGATGGATGATGGATGGATGAACGATGGATGGATGGATGATGGATGATGGATGATGGATGATGGATGGATGGATGATGGATGGATGGATGATGGATGATGGATGATGGATGGATGATGGATGGATGATGGATGGATGGATGATGGATGATTAATGATGGATGGATGATGGATGGATGATGGATGATGGATGGATGATGGATGATGGATGATGGATGATGGATGATGGATGGATGATGGATGGATGATGGATGATGGATGATGGATGATGGATGATGGATGATGGATGATGGATGATGGATGATGGATGATGGATGGATGATGGATGGATGGATGGATGATGGATGATGGATGGATGGATGGATGATGGATGATGGATGGATGATGGATGGATGATGGATGATGGATGATGGATGGATGATGGATGGATGGATGATGGATGGATGGATGATGGATGATGGATGGATGATGGATGATGGATGATGGATGGATGATGGATGATGGATGGATGATGGATGATGGATGGATTGATGGATGATGGATGATGGATGGATGATGGATGGATGATGGATGATGGATGATGGATGGATGATGGATGATGGATGATGGATGGATGATGGATGATGGATGGATGATGGATGATGGATGATGGATGGATGATGGATGATGGATGATGGATGGATGATGGATGATGGATGGATGATGGATGGATGATGGATGATGGATGATGGATGATTAATGATGGATGGATGATGGATGATGGATGGATGATGGATGGATGATGGATGATGGATGGATGATGGATGGATGGATGGATGATGGATGATGGATGGATGGATGGATGATGGATGATGGATGGATGATGGATGGATGATGGATGATGGATGGATGGATGATGGATGATGGATGATGGATGATGGATGGATGGATGATGGATGGATGATGGATGATGGATGGATGGATGATGGATGATGGATGGATGGATGATGGATGATGGATGATGGATGATGGATGATGGATGGATGATGGATGGATGGATGGATGATGGATTATGGATGGATGGATGGATGATGGATGATGGATGGATGATGGATGGATGATGGATGATGGATGATGGATGGATGATGGATGATGGATGATGGATGATGGATGATGGATGATGGATGGATGATGGATGATGGATGGATGATGGATGATGGATGGATGATGGATGATGGATGATGGATGATGGATGATGGATGGATGATGGATGGATGATGGATGGATGATGGATGATGGATGGATGATGGATGGATGATGGATGATGGATGGATGATGGATGGATGGATGATGGATGATGGATGGATGATGGATGATGGATGGATGATGGATGATGGATGATGGATGATGGATGATTGATGGATGATGGATGATGGATGATGGATGATGGATGGATGGATGATGGATGGATGATGAATGGATGATGGATGATGGATGATCGATGATGGATGATTGATGGATGATGGATGGATGGATGATGGATGATGGATGGATGATGGATGGATGATGGATGGATGGATGGATTATGGATGATGGATGGATGATGGATGGATGGATGGATTATGGATGATGGATGGATGATGGATGATGGATGATGGATGATGGATGGATTATGGATGGATGGATGGATGGATGATGGATGATGGATGGACCAACAGTCTGTCCTGTTTGCTCCAGCAGTGTCAGGGAATGGGATTTACTTCCCAAATCCCAGTTTTCAGGCCCAGTCTGTCTCTCTGGAGGAGAGAGAGCTTGGGTGAGGGGGATCCATCCCAGAATGGGCAGATCCCGGTGGGCACAGGAATTTATCGGGAACCCGGGAGGTTTGGGGGATCCCTGGTGTCTCCTTTCCCTCCTCCATATCCCGGTTTTCCACCCCAAAATCTTGTCAGGATGATCCTCTGAACCTGGGAATGGGGATTGGAGGATGGGAGCTGAAGTGGGGATCACATGGGACGATCCTGTGGGATCATCTAGTTTGGTATCTGGGATAGGGGTCCCCTGGGACGTGTCCTGGGGGAATATCGAGCGTGGGATCTGGGATAGGAATGACCCAGGATGGGTCCTGGGGGATCATCCAGTGTGGGATCTGGAGTTGGGATCACCTGGGATGGGTCCTGGGTGATATCCAGTGTGGGATCTGGGGTAGGGATCACTTGAATTGGAACCTGGGGGATCATCTGGTGTGGGATCTGGAATAGGAACCACCTGGGATGATCCCAGGGAACCATCTAAGCCAGGGCCTGGGAGATCCTTTGGAATATGACCTGATGGATCAGGTAAGGTGGGATCTGAGAGGGGGTCACCCACGATGACACCCTTGGGAATGGGACTTGGAGGATCCCCCGAGGGATTGGACCTGGAGAATCCCTCGGGATGGGACCTGGGAGCGTGGACACATGGAATGGTGGGTGAGGGATCACTTGGAATGACCTGGGATGGGATCCGGGGGTTCATTTAGGATGGGACATGGGGATCCCCTACAATGGGACCCCTCCCTTGGGGTGGGGCTTGGGGATCCCTCGGGATGGGACCCGGGGGGGATCTCCTGGATCCAGCCTGTTCCAGCTGCTTCCATCTCCAATGCTTTTCCATACATTTTCCTCCATCTTTCCCACAAAAAAAAAAAAACCAACAGGGCTCTGGCACCTCCCAAATTTAACCCCCCACCCCTTTCCCTGCTCCAGGTTCTAGTCCACCTGGACACAATTTTTCCTCCAAAATGGGACTTTGGAGGAAAAAAAGCAGCTCCTGTCCCACCCCCCCTTCATTCTCAACATCCCCCAGCCCAAGGAACCGGAGCTGTCCCTGCTCCAGCTCCGTGGAATCAATCCCAAATCCCCCCCATTCCCTTTAATTTTAGCGACACCGGGATATTTGGATCCCGTTTCAACGACAAGGCTTTAAAAACACGTCGGGAAATCAGCACCGAGACCTCCCAGGGAGCTTTTCCGAGCTCTCCCGAAGGAAAAGTAGGATTTTGTTCCCGATTTTCTCCCTGTTTTCCCCCCTCTGGATCCAGGGCTCCCTCCCCTCTCCTCGGCAGCGACTTTTCCCTTAAGCAAACGTGACGCAGCGCCCGGGAAATGTCGGGAAAAGGGGAGGCCCCTCGGCACCCAGATGCCATAAAAACCCCTGGAATAAAGGCTTTGGAAGCGGGATCCATCCAGGCTGGTGGGCTGAGGGTCTGGAGAAGAGCTCAGTTGGGAATATCGATCCAGGTTATTTATCCAGGGATAAATAATTCAACGAAATGTCCCCCAAAAAAATATTCCTTGGGAAAGATGTTTTCCCAACGTTTAGTTTGGCAGGGAATGGTTTCATTTCTCAGGTTTGGGGTTTTTTTAAGCTGTTTAAAGGGTTTTTGTTTTTTTTCCACTTTGGGGTTATTTGGGAAAAGGGGGAATTGCTGGAAGGGGGGAGGAATTAATAAAAACCCCACAAATCTCCCCAAAATCTGGGCACGGGACACAGGGAAACGTCGGAAAAGTGTTCAGGGATGGCCAAAATGATGCCAAAGGGAGAAATTTGGCTCCAGTTCCAGCACGGGGGTTGCACCAGCTGGGACAAAATTCCTGATTTTGGGACTGGAGTGGTTGGTTTTTACTCCCTTGTTTATGTTTTTGGGGCTTTAGTCCCTCTGTTCCAGGTGGGAATTCCAGGGATAAGGAGGGAGGACAAGGACAAGGAGATGGGGATGAGCAGGAGGAGGAGAGGGGATAAAAGGGAGCAGGAGAACAGCGGGATGAGGAGAGGGGGGAAAACAGGATTGGGATCTGGGGACAAGAGGGACCAAGGGAGGGGGGAAAGGAGAGCAGGAGATGGAAAAAAATGGGAGCAGGAGATGGGAATGAGCAGGACAAGGAGAAGGGACCAGTGGGAGCAGGGGACAAGGACAAGGGGGACCAGGAGGTGGGGACAAGTTGGATCAGGAGAAGGGAGCAGTGGGAGCAAGGGACAAGGAAAAGTGGGATGAGGAGAAGGAGACAAGTTGGATCAGAAAGGACCAGGGGATGAGTGGGAGCAGGAGACAAGTGGGACAAGGAGAGGGGACCAAAAATCAGGAGATGGGGACAAGCTGGAACCAGGAGAGGGGATCAGGGACAAGGAAAAGTGGGAGCAAGAGATGGAGACAAGCTGGAACCAGGAGAAGGGAGAAGTGGGACCAGGGGACGAGGAAAAGTGGGATGAGGAGATGGAGACAAGCTGGATCAGGAGAAGGGAGCAGCGGGACAAGTGGGACCAGGAGACCAGGACAAGATTTTGGGTTGGGAATAAGTGGGAACAGGAGGTAAATGGGAAAAGGAGAGGGGGCCAGAAAAACCAGGAGATGGGGACAAGCTGGAACCAGGAGAAGGGAGCAGTGGGACCAGGGGATGAGGAAAAGTGGGATGAGGAGGTGGAGACAAGTTGGATCAGGAGAAAGGACCAGGAGACCAGGACAAGATTTTGGGTTGGGAATAAGTGGGAGCAGGAGACAAACAGGAACAGGAGAGGGGCCAGAAAAACCAGGAGATGGGGACAGGTGGAACCAGGAGAGGGGATCAGGGGACAAAGAAAAGTGGGATCAGGATGGGACCAGGACAAGACTTTGAGGTGGGATGAGCCCTGTGCCCCCCAGCCCCTCCATCCCATTTCCCCAGCATTCCCAAGGTTCTGTGTGAATCCCAAGGGATTTTTGGGGGCTCCCTCCTCATGAGGAGCCTCCACCCACCACGACATTCCAGAGGCTCCTCTCCCCCTTCCACTGAGGGTTTTTTTTCCCAAGCTCAAATTCCCAAAATAAGCCCCCAAAGGTCTCCCATCGGTGAAATCCCATCGGTGATGGATCCAATTCCACCTCCAGGGGCTGGAAAAAATCCCTCAACCCCAAAATCCAGGGATTAATCCCTGCAGGGGTTAACTGCAACTGGAGCCGCCTCCTTTTCCATGCCCGCGGGCGCTGGAGCCGCCAGGAATTTTGACAAATCGGGAATTAATAGCTCCATGACCTCAGCCCCCACACACGCGGCTCGTCCCGTCCCCGGGGTGGGGGGGGAGGTTTTTTGGGATCGTCTCCCTCTTTTCCCCCCCTTGGATGGGGCAGGAGGATGGAGCTGCAGGTCCGGAAATCACCCCCTCCCAGGGACAAACAATTCCCAGGAACATTCCCAGCTCCCCAGCTTTGGATCCCGGCTCCTTCCCCCCCTCCCTCTTCAGAGGTCGGGAAAAGAAAACAAATCCCACTTTTGTCCCTCCTGATTTCCCTCCCACCTTGGGGAAATTAATTTCTAATTAATTACTAATTCCTTGCTAATCCCAAATCAGCCCCGGAAAAGCAGAAATCCCTTTCCCAAAAAAAAAACCGAGCCCAGGCAAAGCTCGAAGAAGAAACAACTGTTGTGCAGCCCCTCTGCCCCTATTTATCCCTATTTTCCCCTATTAATACCTATTTTCCCCATTTTCCCTAATTTTCCCTATTTTTCCCTCTTTTTCCTTATTTATCCCTATTTTTCCCTATTTTTCCCTATTTATCCTTATTTTTTCCTGTTTACCCCTATTTTTCCCTTTTCCCCCTATTTATCCTTATTTTTCCCTATTTATCCCTATTTTCCCCTACTTATGCTTATTTTTCCCTATTTATCCCTATTTTTCCCTATTTATCCCTATTTTTCCCTGTTTCTCTCTATTTATCCCTATTTATCCGTATTATTCCCTATTTATCCCTATTTTTCCCTATTTCTGCCTGTTTTTCCCCATTTGTCCCTGTTTTTCCTTATTCTTCCCTATTTCTCCCTATTTTTCCCTATTTACCTCTATTTCCTCATTTATCTCTATTTTTCCCTATTTATCCCTATTTTCCCCTATTTATCCCTATTTTCCCCTATTTCTCTCTATTTTCCCCTGTTTATCCCTTTTTATCCCTACTTGTCCCTATTTACCCCTATTTTTCCTATTTGTCCCTATTTATCCCCATTTTTTGGTATTTATCCCTATTTATCCCTATTTACCCCTTTTTTTCCCTATTTTTCCCTGTTTATCCCTGTTTTTCCCTATTTATTGCTATTTCCCCCTATTTTCCTCTATTTATCCCTATTTTTCCCTATTTCTCTCTATTTATCCCTATTTTTTCCTAATTTTACCTATTTTCCCCTATTGATTCTTTTTTTCCCTATTTTTCCCTATTTATCCATATTTATCCCTATTTCCCTATTTATCCCTGTTTTTCCACCTATTTCTCCCTATTTTTTCCTATTTATCCCTATTTGTCCTTTTTGTTCCCTATTTATCCCTATTTTTCCCTGTTTATCCGTATTTTTCCCTATTTTTCCGTAGTTACCCCTATTTTTCCCTATTTTTCCATAGTTATCCCTATTTTTCCCTGTTTCTCCCTATTTTTCCCTATTTCTGCCTATTTTCCCCTATTTATCCTTGTTTTTCCCTATTTCTCCCTGGTTTTTCCCCCATTTTTCCCGGGAAAACCTCCAGTGCAGGTGAAGGGGGAGTTGCCTTTACTCCTTTTCCCGGAGTTTTCCCAGGATAAAAGAGCATTTTTTAAATTATTGTGTCATTTTTATTATTTCCTTTTTTTAATTATATGTCATTATTTTTATTATTGCACTATTTTTTATTATTTAATTGGATTTATTATTTCATTATTTCATGTTTATTCATATTAATATTTATTATTTATTATTTAATTATTATTGTTATTATTACTGCATTATTTTTATTATTTCATTATTTTTATTATTTCATTATTTTTATTATTTCATTCTTTTCATTATTAAGTTATTTTTAGAAAGTGGGAAAAATAGGGAGAAATAGGGAAAAATAGGGAAAAGTAGGGATAAATAGGGAAAATAATTTCATTATTTCACATTTATTCATATTCATATTTATTATTTATTATTTCATTATTATTATTATTATTATTATTATTATTACTGCATTATTTTTATTATTTCATTATTTTTATTATTGTATTATTTTTATTATTGCATTATTTTCATTATTAAGTTATTTTTGGAAAGTGGGAAAAATAGGGAGAAATAGGGAGAAATAGGGAAAATAGGGAAAAATAAGGATAAATAGGGAAAATATTTTCATTATTTCATATTTATTCATATTCATATTTATTATTTATTATTTCATTATTATTATTATTCTTTCATCATTTTTATGACCGTACTATTTTTATTATTTCACTATTTTTATTATTGCATCATTTTTATTATTTCATTGTTTTTATAATTTCATTATTTTCCTTGTTATTTTTATTATTGCATTACTTTTATTATTTCATTATTATTACTGTTATTTTTATTACTGCATTGTTTTTATCATAACATTATTTTTATTATTTCATTATTTTTTATTATTGCATTATTTTTATTATTTATTGTTATTGCGTTATTTTTATTATTGCATTATTTTTATTATTTCATTATTATTATTGCGTTATTTTTATTATTGCATTACTTTCATTATTTCATTATTTTTATTATTTCATTATTTTCCTTATTAAGTTATTTTTATTATTGCATTATTTGTATTATTGCATTATTTTTATTATTGCATTATTATTATTGCGTTATTTTTATTCTTCTTTATTTTTATTATTTCATTGCTTTTACTATTTAATTATTTTTATTATTTCATTATTTTCCTTCTTAAGTTATTTCTATTATTGCATTATTTTTATTATTTCATTGGTTTTATTATTTCATTATTGTTATTGAGTTATTTTTATTCCTGCACCATTTTTATTATTTCATTATTTATACTATTTCATTATTTTCATTATTATTTTTATTATCGCATTATTTTTATTATTTCATTATAATTATTGTGTTATTTTTATGACTGCACCATTTTTATTATTTCATTATTTTTGTTATTTCATTATTTTCCTTCTTAAGTTATTTTTATTATTTCATTATTTTTACTATTTCATTCTTTTCATTATTAAGTTATTTTTATTATTTCATTATTTCTATAATTCCATTATTTTCATTATTAAGTTATTTTTATTTCATTATTTTTACCTTTTCCTTATTAAGTTATTTTTATTATTTCCTTCACGGGCTCCTTCGGGGAGCGGATTTTTCCAAAGCTTTTCCAGGATTTTTGCGTCCCTCTCCCTGCGCGGCCCCGGCCGGTGGAACATTCCCGCTCCAGAGGGAGCTTTTCCCGCTTTTCCTGAGGGAAGCGGCTCCTCCAAGCGGCGGGAAGAGGCTCCTGGAGCCAAATCCTGAGGATTCTTGGTGCCGATTCCCAAAAAAACCAACCCCACAAACCTCCCCAAAAAACCCCCCAGGCACCTTTTCCCCATCCAGGCTCCTGGAGCCAAATCCTGAGGATTTTTTTGGGAGTTTTTGGCGCCAATTCTCCAAAAAACAATCCCACAAACCTCCCAAAAACCTCCACAGGCGACTTTTCCCCATCCTGGAGCCAAATCCTGAGGATTTTTGGGAGTTTTTGGTGCCGATTTCCCAAAAAAACCCCCACAAACCTCCCCAAAAAACCCTCCAAGCGCCTTTTCCCCATCCAGGCTCCTGGATCCAAACCCTGAGGATTTTTGGGAGCTTTTGGTGCCAATTCCGGAAAAAAACCCCCACAAACCTCCCAAAAAACCCCCCAGGTGCCTTTTCCCCATCCTGGATCCAAATCCTGAGGATTTTTGGGAGCTTTTGGTGCCGATTCCCGAAAAAAACTCATAAACCTCCCAAAAAACCCCCCCAGGCGCCTTTTCCCCATCCAGGCTCCTGGAGCCAAATCCCAAGGATTTTTGGGAGTTTTTGGTGCCGATTCCCCCAAAAAACCCATAAACCTCCCCAAAAACCCCACAGGTGCCTTTTCCCCATCCTGAATCCCAACCCTGAGGATTTTTGGGAGCTTTGGGTGCCGATTCCCAAAAAAACCCCAACCCACAAACTTCCCAAAAAAAACCCCCCAGGTGCCTTTTCCCCATCCAGGCTCCTGAATCCAAATCCTGAGGATTTTTGGGAGCTTTTGGCGCCAATTTCCAAAAAAAAAAAACCCCATAAACCTCCCAAAAAACCCCACAGGGGCCTTTTCCCCATCCAGGCTCCTGGAGCCAAATCCTGAGGATTTTTTGGGAGCTTTTGGTGCCAATTCTCCAAAAAACAACCCCACAAACCTCCCAAAAACCCCACAGGCGACTTTTCCCCATCCTGGATCCAAATCCTGAGGATTTTTTGGGAGCTTTTGGTGCCAATTCTCCAAAAAACAACCCCACAAACCTCCCAAAAATCCCCCCAGGCGCCTTTTCCCCATCCAGGCTCCTGGATCCAAATATTGGGGTTTTTCAGGAGCTTTTGGTGCCGATTCCCAAAAAAAACAACCCCACAAACCTCCCAAAAAACCCCCCCCAAGTACCTTTTCCCCATCCAGGCTCCTGGATCCAAATCCTGAGGATTTTTTGGGAGCTTTTGGTGCCGATTCCCAAAAAAACCCCAAAACCTCCCAAAAACCCCACAGGTGCCTTTTCCCCATCCTGGACCCAAATCCTGAGGATTTTCGGGAGCTTTTGGTGCCAATTCCCAAAAAAACCCCCAACCCATAAACGTCCCAAAAAAACCCCACAGGTGCCTTTTCCCCATCCAGGCTCCTGGAGCCAAATCCTGAGGATTTTAGGGAGCTTTTGGTGCCAATTCCCAAAAAAACCCACAAACCTCCCAAAAAAACCCCCCCAAGCACCTTTTCCCCATCCAGGCTCCTGAATCCCAATCCTGAGGATTTCTGGGAGCTTTTGGTGCCGATTCCTGAAAAAAAACCCCACAAACCTCCCCAAAAAAATCCCCAGGTGCCTTTTCCCCATCCTGGATCCAAATCCTGAGGATTTTTGGGAGCTTTTGGTGCCGATTCCCAAAAAAACCCCCACAAACCTCCCAAAAACCCCCCCCAGGCGCCTTTTCCCCATCCAGGTTCCTGGAGCCAAATCCTGAGGATTTTTGGGAGCTTTCGGTGCTGATTCCCCCAAAAAAACCCAACCCATAAACTTCCCAAAAAGACCCCCCAGGTGCCTTTTCCCCATCCTGAATCCAAATCCTGAGGATTTCTGGGAGCTTTTGGTGCCAATTCCCGAAAAAAACAACCCATAAACCTCCCCAAAAAACCCCCCAGGTGCCTTTTCCCCATCCAGGCTCCTGGATCCAAATCCTGGGGTTTTTCAGGAGCTTTTGGTGCCAATTCCTGAAAAAAACAACCCCATAAACCTCCCAAAAACCCCACAGGCGCCTTTTCCCCATCCAGGCTCCTGGATCCAAATATTGGGGTTTTTCAGGAGCTTTTGGTGCCGATTCCCAAAAAAAACAACCCCACAAACCTCCCAAAAAAACCCCCCCAAGTACCTTTTCCCCATCCAGGCTCCTGAATCCAAATCCTGAGGATTCTTGGGAGTTTTCAGTGCCAATTCCCGAAAAAAACAACCCCACAAACCTCCCAAAAAACCCCACAGGTGCCTTTTCCCCATCCAGGCTCCTGGATCCAAATATTGGGGTTTTTCGGGAGCTTTTGGTGCCAATTCCCAAAAAACCAACCCCACAAATCTCCCCAAAACCCCCCCAGGTGCCTTTTCCCCATCCTGAATCCCAATCCTGAGGATTTTTGGGAGCTTTTGGTGCCAATTCCTGAAAAAAAAACCCACAAACCTCCCCAAAAACCCCACAGGTGCCTTTTCCTGATCCAGGCTCCTGGAGCCAAATCCTGAGGATTTTCAGGAGCTTTTGGTGCCAATTCCTGAAAAAACAAAACCCACAAACCTCCCAAAAAACCCCCACAAGTGCCTTTTCCCCATCCAGGCTCCTGGATCCCAATCCTGAGGATTTCTGGGAGCTTTTGGTGCCGATTCCTGAAAAAAAACCCCACAAACCTCCCCAGAAAACCCCCCCCAGGTGCCTTTTCCCCATCCAGGCTCCTGGATCCAAATCCTGGGTTTTTTCAGGAGCTTTTGGTGCCAATTCCCAAAAAACCAACCCCACAAACCTCCTAGAAAACCCCACAGGTGCCTTTTCCCCACCCAGGCTCCTGGAGCCAAATCCTGAGGATTTTTGGGAGCTTTTGGTGCCAATTCCTGAAAAAAAACCCCCACAAACCTCCCCAAAAACCCCCCAGGCGCCTTTTCCCCATCCAGGCTCCTGGATCCCAATCTTGAGGATTTTCGGGAGCTTTTGGTGCCAATTCCCGAAAAAAACAACCCATAAACCTCCCCAAAAAACCCCCCAGGTGCCTTTTCCCCATCCAGGCTCCTGAATCCAAATCCTGAGGATTTTTTGGGAGCTTTTGGTGCCCATTCCCGAAAAAAACAACCCCATAAACCTCCCAAAAAACTCCCACAGGTGCCTTTTCCCAATCCTGAATCCCAATCCTGAGGATTTTTGGGAGCTTTTGGTGCCAATTCCCAAAAAAACAACCCCATAAACCTCCCAAAAACCCCACAGGCGCCTTTTCCCCATCCAGGTTCCTGGAGCCAAATCCTGAGGATTTTCGGGAGCTTTTGGTGCCGATTCCCGAAAAAAACAACCCCACAAACCTCCCAAAAAACCCCCCCCAGGCACCTTTTCCCCATCCAGGCTCCTGGACCCAAATCCTGAGGATTTTTTTGGGAGTTTTTGGTGCCAATTCTCCAAAAAACAACCCCACAAACCTCCCAAAAAAACCCACAGGTGCCTTTTCCCCATCCAGGCTCCTGGATCCAAATCCTGAGGATTTTCAGGAGCTTTTGGTGCCAATCCCCAAAAAAACCCCACAAACCTCCCCAAAAACCCCCACAGGTGCCTTTTCCCCATCCTGAATCCAAATCCTGAGGATTTTGGGAGTTTTTGGTGCCAATTCCCAAAAAAACACAACCCATAAACTTCCCAAAAAAACCCCCAGGCGCCATTTCCCCATCCTGGATCCCAATCCTGAGGATTTTTGGGAGCTTTTGTTGCCGATTCCCAAAAAAACCCCAACCCATAAACTTCCCAAAAAGATCCCCCAGGCACTTTTTCCCCATCCTGGATCCAAATCCTGAGGATTTCTGGGAGCTTTTGGTGCCGATTCCTGAAAAAAACCCCCACAAACCTCCCAAAAAACCCCACAGGTGCCTTTTCCCCATCCAGGCTCCTGGATCCAAATATTGGGGTTTTTCGGGAGCTTTTGGTGCCAATTCCCAAAAAACCAACCCCACAAATCTCCCCAAAACCCCCCCAGGTGCCTTTTCCCCATCCTGAATCCCAATCCTGAGGATTTTTGGGAGCTTTTGGTGCCGATTCCTGAAAAAAACCCCCACAAACCTCCCCAGAAACCCCCCCCAGGTGCCTTTTCCCCATCCAGGCTCCTGAATCCCAATCCTGAGGATTTCTGGGAGCTTTTGGTGCCGATTCCCAAAAAAACAACCCCATGAACCTCCCAAAAACCCCCCCCAGGTGCCTTTTCCCCATCCAGGCTCCTGAAGCCAAATCCTGAGGATTTCTGGGAGCTTTTGGTGCCAATTCCTGAAAAAAAACCCCCACAAACCTCCCCAAAAAAATCCCCAGGTGCCTTTTCCCCATCCTGGATCCAAATCCTGAGGATTTTTGGGAGCTTTTGGTGCCGATTCCCAAAAAAACCCCCACAAACCTCCCAAAAAACCCCCCCAGGCGCCTTTTCCCCATCCAGGTTCCTGGAGCCAAATCCTGAGGATTTTTGGGAGCTTTCGGTGCTGATTCCCCCAAAAAAACCCAACCCATAAACTTCCCAAAAAGACCCCCCAGGTGCCTTTTCCCCATCCTGAATCCAAATCCTGAGGATTTCTGGGAGCTTTTGGTGCCAATTCCCGAAAAAAACAACCCATAAACCTCCCCAAAAAACCCCCCAGGTGCCTTTTCCCCATCCAGGCTCCTGAATCCAAATCCTGAGGATTTTTTGGGAGCTTTTGGTGCCGATTCCCGAAAAAAACAACCCCATAAACCTCCCAAAAAACTCCCACAGGTGCCTTTTCCCAATCCTGAATCCCAATCCTGAGGATTTTTGGGAGCTTTTGGTGCCAATTCCCAAAAAACCCCCACAAACCTCCCAAAAAAAACCCCCCAGGTGCCTTTTCCCCATCCTGAATCCCAATCCTGAGGATTTTTGGGAGCTTTTGGTGCCGATTCCCAAAAAAAACCCCCACAAACCTCCCCAAAAACCCCCCAGGTGTCTTTTCCCCATCCCGGCTCCTGGAGCCAAATCCTGGGGTTTTTCAGGAGCTTTTGGTGCCAATTCCCCCCCAAAAAACCCCACAAACTTCCCAAAAAACCCTCCAGGGGCATTTTCCCCATCCTGGATCCAAATCCTGAGGATTTTAGGGAGCTTTTGGTGCCAATTCCCAAAAAAACAACCCCACAAACCTCCCAAAAACCCCACAGGGGCCTTTTCCCCATCCAGGCTCCTGGAGCCAAATCCTGAGGATTTTTTGGGAGTTTTTGGTGCCAATTCCCAAAAAAACCCCACACAAACCTCCCCCAAAACCCCCCCAGGTGCCTTTTCCCAATCCCAAGGGATCCAGAGGCATTCCTTGGGGAAAAGAGGAAATTTAAAAGGAGGAGATTTAAAGCAAAGAAATTTAAAATAACAAAGGAATTTAAAGTAAAGAAATTTTAAGTAAAGAAATTTAAAACAGAGGAATTTAAAATAAAGAGATTTAAAATAAGGAGGTTTAAAGCAGAGAAATTTAAAATAAAGGAATTTAAAACAAAGGGATTTAAAATAAAGAGATTTAAAAGGAGGAGATTTAAAGCAGAGAAATTTAAAATAAAGGAATTTAAAACAAAGGAATTTAAAGTAAAGGAATTTAAAACAAAGGAATTTAAAGTAAAGAAATTTTAAATAAAGAAATTTAAAACAGAAGAATTTAAAATAAAGAGATTTAAAAGAAGGAGATTTAAAGCAAAGAAATTTAAAATAAAGAAATCTAAAATAAAGAGATTTAAAACAAAGGAATTTAAAATAAAGATATTTAAAAGACAAATTCAACATAAAGAGATTTAAAATCAATTTAAAGAGCTTTAAAACAAAGGAATTTAAAATAAAGCATTTTAAAATAAAGAAATTTAATGTAAAGAGATTTAAAATCAATTTAAAATGAAGAGATTTAAAATCAATTTAAAATAAAGAGATTTAAAATGAAGGAATTTAAAATAAAGAGATTTAAAAGACAGAAATTCAACATAAAGAGATTTAAAATCAATTGAAAATAAAGAGATTTAAAATCAATTTAAAATAAAGAGCTTTAAAACAAAGGAATGTAAAATAAAGCATTTTAAAATAGAGAAATTTAAAATAGGTTTCAAATAAAGGCATTTAAAATAAAGAGATTTAAAATAAAGATATTTAAAAGAAAGAAATTTAATGTAAAGAGATTCAAAATCAATTTAAAACGAAGAGATTTAAAATCAATTTAAAATGAAGAGACTTTAAAGTGAAGAGATTTAAAAGAAAGAAATTTGAAAGAAAGAAATTTAAAATGAATTTAAAATGAAGAGATTTAAAATGAAGATATTTTAAAGAAAGAAATTTAACATCAAGAGTTTTAAAATCAATTTAAAATGAAAAGATTTAAAATCAATTTAAAATAAAGAGATTTAAAATGAAGAGATTTGAAAGGAAGAAATTTAACATAAATAGATTTAAAATCAATATAAAATGAAGAGATTTAAAATCAATTTAAAATGAAGAGATTTAAAATCAATTTAAAATAAAGATATTTAAAATTAAGAGATTTAAAATAAAGATATTTAAAATGAAGAGATTTAAAATAAAGAGATGTAAAATCAATTTAAAATAAAGAGATTTAAAATAAAGATATTTAAAATAAAGAAATTTAACATAAATAGATTTAAAATCAATTTAAAATAAAGAGATTTAAAATGAAGAGATTTAACACAAAGAAATTTAAAACCCAATTTAAAAGAGCTTTAAACCAAACAACTGAACTTTAGGACTTAACAGAGAGGGTGAAAAAAAAACCCCAAAGACGACACGAGGAGGATCCTGGAATTTTATTCTCGGTTATCCAAGGAATTTTTTTGGCTTTCCCGCCGGAAATTTGGGATTTATTGCTTCACCAGTGTCAAAAAAGCAACTTAATAATCAGATTTTTGACCCCAAAGGAGAGTTTTTCACCCCAGCTGCGCTTTCCCAATCCGTGTTTATCCGTCAGTTGGGCGGGAGAAGCTTTTCCAGGGATGATCCAACAAAAAAGGTTGGAATAAAACGGCCTGGGGAAGCCCCTTCCCAGCCAAACTATTCCCTAAAATTCCCATCCGTGAATCCCACACCCAACAACCTGGAGGGCTTTCCCTGAGCTTCACATTTCTGGGATCTGAAACAGTAAAAAAAAAAAAAACGGGATTGGAAGAGCGGGTTTGGGAATTTTTCTTGGGAATTTTTCCTGATCCGGCACAAAAAAAAAAAAGGGATGTGGGGAGGGGGGGAAATCTAATAAAAAATGAAAAATAAAGTGGTTTTCTGCTGGCCAGAAAGTGCTTCATCCCGGCTCTCCCAGCCTGGATCCTCCTTCCCAAGGAGGAGAGCCCTTGGAAGCGACCGCCGGGATGAGATCCCGGCGGGAATGGGGTCGGGAGCCCCGGATTCCACCTCGGACAAGGGGGGGTTCATCCTGTTTTGGAGGGATTTGTTCCCATCACAGCCAGGAGGGGACTCCTCAGGGAGCTCCATCCCAGGATCCCGTGGAATTCCGACCCAGGAAAACAGGGAATGGCCCCCTCTGGAAGTTTGGATGGTTTTGGCTCCCTAAGGACGAAGCTCCAGGAATTCCAGCCCGGGAATCCGGGGTTGCCAAACTCTGGAGAGGGGGGGGAAAAAACAAAAAATCAACCTAAAAATCCCCCAGAATTCCAGGCAGATCCCACAGGGATGTGTCCCACTTATTGCACACGGGAATATTTTGGGAGCAGGGAAGAATCCCTGGGCTTGGAATTGAGCCTGGGAATGGGGGCACTGGAAGAAGGAGCCGAAGCCGAACCCGGCAGCGGCTTTTCCCTAATCCTGGTGCGGAGCCAAAGCCTGTGGATCCCCCTGGAAAAGCCGGGAAGAGCCTCTAATTAGCCCCGAGCTTAATTTGGGGGCTTAATTTGCCTCCGGCGGGTCCTGAGCTTTGTGCCCTGGGGGTGGGTCCTCTGGAGAACCACCCAAATCCAAGGTCATTCCCTCCCCTATCCCGGTGCAGCCAACAAGGACAGGTGTCCTGGAGCCATTCCGGGTGTCCTGGAGCCATTCCAGGTGTCCCGGCTCATCCCAGCCACGGGAATCTAAAACGGGGACGGACGAATCCCGTTCCAGGAGTATCCATTTCTTCCCCCCCTGGCTCCAAAGGGAGCCTTGGCTGGAGCACAGGGGAAAAACAGGGAACATCAATCCCGTTCCACCAGCCTAAAAAACCCCCAATCCCCCCCCCCCCCCCAAGGAGCTTTCCCGGGATTTGCCCGCGGAGCAGAAGGAAGCGCGGCCTCAGAAATACTATTTACACCAGTTTGGCTTTAAATTAAAACTTTGAGCTTCTTGGGTGGAGGGAGGGGGGAGGTAGAAGAGGAAGAGAAGACCCTTGGTGGTGTGGGAATTCCGGGGGGGGGGGTGTTTCTCCTTCCCGGCCCGTTTCCCTGTCAGTTGTAGGAGAGGTACTGGATGAGCCGGGGGGGAATGTCGAGCTTGGAGATCTTCTCCAGGGCCCTCTGCCCGGCGGCTTTCCGGACCGTCACCCGGCACAGCTGGGACAGGCTCAGCGGGGTCTCTGCCGGGAGAAAACGGGGGGAAAAACGGGATCAGGGGGTGCTGAGGGGGATGCGGGGCAAAGATTCCCGGCTGGGGGATGCCTGGAATTGTCCACGAGGCTGGATCGACCTCCCGCAGCTCCAGAATGTTCAGTTTGGTCCCCAAGAACTCTCTGCCTTCAGGAGAAGAAGTTCTGGAGTTCCCCCAGCCAGGCTGGAGCAACCTGGGATGGTGAAAGGTGTTGGGGTTGGAACTGGATCATCTTTAAGGTCCCTTCCAACCCCAAAATATGTGATTTTTAGGACCATCCAATGCAGGGGTGTTGAGCAGGGTCTGCAAATGCTCAGATTTGCCCCCGAGAACTCTCTGCCTTCAGGGGAAGAAGTTCTGGAGTTCCCCCACCCAGGTTGGAGCAATCTGGGATGGTGGAAGGGGCTGGGATTGGAACTGGATGGTCTTTAAGGTCCCTTCCAACCCAAAATGTGTGTTTCTGTGACTTTTAGGATCATCCAGGCTGGAGCAATCTGGGATGATGGAAGGTGCTGGGGTTGGAACTGGATGGTCTTTCAGTTCCCTTCCAACCCAAAATATGTGATTTTTAGGACCATCCAATGCAGGGGTGTTGAGCGGGGTCTGCAAATGCTCAGATTTGCTCCCAAGAACTCTCTGCCTTCATGGGAAGAAGTTCCAGAGTTCCCTCATCCAGGTTGGAGCAACCTGGGATGGTGAAAGGTGTTGGGGTTGGAACTGGATGGTCTTATAGGTCTTCCAACCTAAAATATGTGACTTTCAGGACCATCCAATGCAGGGGTGTTGAGCGGGGTCTGCAAATGCTCAGATTTGCCCCCAAGAACTCTCTGCCTTCATGGGAAGAAGTTCCAGAGTTCCCCCATCCAGGTTGGAGCAACTTGGGATGGTGGAAGGTGTTGGGGTTGGAATTGGATGGTCTTTAAGGTCCCTTCCAACCCCAAAATGTGTGTTTCTGTGACTTTCAGGACCATCCAATGCAGGGGTGTTGAGCAGGGTCTGTAAATGCTCAGATTTGCTCCCAAGAACTCTCTGCCTTCAGGGGAATAAGTTCTGGAGTTCCCCCATCGAGGCTGGAGTAACCTGGGATGGTGGAAGGTGTTGGGGTTGGAACTGGATGGTCTTTAAGGTCCCTTCCAACCCCAAAATGTGTGTTTCTGTGACTTTTAGGATCATCCAGGCTGGAGCAACCTGGGATGGTGAAAGGTGCTGGGGTTGGAACTGGATGACCTTTAAGGTCCCTTCCAACCCCAAATGTGTGTTTCTGTGACTTTTAGGACCATCCAATGCAGGGGTGTTGAGCAGAGTCTAGATTTGCCCCTAAGAACTCTCCTCCTCCAAGGAGTTCCCCCATCCAGGTTGGAGCAACCTGGGATGGTGAAAGGTGTCCCTGCCCACAGGGTTGGAACAGGATGGTCTTTAAGGTCCCTTCCAACCCCAAAATATGTGATTTTTAGGACCATCCAATGCAGGGGTGTTGAGCAGGGTCTGCAAATGCTCAGATTTGCCCCCAAGAACTCTCTGCCTTCAGGGGAAGAAGCTCTGGAGTTCCCCCATCCAGGCTGGAGCAACCTGGGATGGTGAAAGGTGTTGGGGTTGGAACTGGATGACCTTTAAGGTCCCTTCCAACCCCAAAATGTGTGTTTCTGTGACTTTTAGGACCATCCAATGCAGGGGTGTTGAGCAGGGTCTAGATTTGCCCCCAAGAACTCTCTGCCTCCAAGGGAAGAAGTTCCAGAGTTTCCCCATCCAGGCTGGAGCAACCCGGGATGGTGGAAGGTGTTGGCGCTGAAATTGGATGACCTTTAAGGTCCCTTCCAACCCCAAATGTGTGTTTCTGTGACTTTTAGGACCATCCAATGTAGGGCTGTTGAGCAGGGTCTGCAAATGCTCAGATTTGCCCCCGAGAACTCTCTGTCTTCATGGGAAGAAGCTCCATCCAGGCTGGAGCAACCTGGGATGGTGGAAGGTGTTGGGGTTGGAACTGGATCATCTTTAAGGTCCCTTCCAACCCCAAAATGTGTTTCTGTGACTTTTAGGATCATCCAGGTTGAAACAACCCGGGCTGGTGGAAGGTGTCGGGGTTGGAACTGGATCATCTTTAAGGTCCCTTCCAACCCAACCGTTCCACGACTCCGAGACGCCCGGGATCAAACCAGACTGAGGACCAGGAGAGCCAATTCCCAGGTTTTTCCCCTCACTCACTCTCATAGTACTCAAAGCACTTGGCCGTGGGGCTGCTGCTCCAGGTGTAATCCGAGGGTTTCTTGCCCCGGTTGTCCCTGGCGTAGATGTTCCCTCCGAACTCCACCAGCATCTCCACCAGGTCCACGTTCTTCACCTTGGCCGCGTGGTGAAGGGCCGTCTCGTGCAGCTTGGCCGCGTTCACGTTGGCCCCTGAGGACAGAAAACCATCCCAAATCCGTGTGGGAATCCCTCCCTCGACCCAAACGCCGGGAGCGGTGGGAGCGGGGTGGAAAAACGGCGTTAAAAAAACGCACAAAAAGCTGGGAAAGATCCCAAAAAAAACCCACCCAAAAAACTGGCACAAAGAGGGAAGGTTTGGGAAGGGAAGGTTTAGGAAGGTTTGGGAAGGTTTGGGAAGGTTTGGGAAGGGAAGGTTTGGGAAGGTTTGGGAAGGGAAGGTTTGGGAAGGGAAGGTTTGGGAAGGTTTGGGAAGGGAAGGGAAGGGAAGGGAAGGTTTGGGAAGAGAAGGGAAGGTTTGGGAAGGTTTGGGAAGGTTTGGGAAGGGAAGGTTTGGGAAGGTTTGGGAAGGGAAGGTTTGGGAAGGGAAGGTTTGGGAAGGTTTGGGAAGGGAAGGTTTGGGAAGGGAAGGGAAGGTTTGGGAAGAGAAGGGAAGGTTTGGGAAGAGAAGGGAAGGTTTGGGAAGGTTTGGGAAGGGAAGGTTTGGGAAGGGAAGGTTTGGGAAGGGAAGGTTTGGGAAGGGAAGGTTTGGGAAGGGAAGGTTTGGGAAGGTTTGGGAAGGTTTGGGAAGGTTTGGGAAGGGAAGGTTTGGGAAGGGAAGGGAAGGTTTGGGAAGGGAAGGTTTGGAAGGGAAGGTTTGGGAAGGGAAGGGAAGGGAAGGGAAGGGAAGGGAAGGGAAGGGAAGGGAAGGTTTGGGAAGGGAAGGTTTGGGAAGGGAAGGGAAGGGAAGGGAAGGGAAGGGAAGGGAAGGGAAGGTTTGGGAAGGGAAGGGAAGGTTTGGGAAGGGAAGGGAAGGTTTGGGAAGGTTTGGGAAGGGAAGGTTTGGGAAGGTTTGGGAAGGGAAGGTTTGGGAAGGGAAGGGAAGGGAAGGGAAGGGAAGGGAAGGGAAGGGAAGGGAAGGGAAGGGAAGGGAAGGGAAGGGAAGGGAAGGGAAGGGAAGGGAAGGTTTGGGAAGGGAAGGGAAGGGAAGGGAAGGGAAGGGAAGGGAAGGGAAGGGAAGGGAAGGGTTTGGGAAGGGAAGGGAAGGTTTGGGAAGGTTTGGGAAGGTTTGGGAAGGTTTGGGAAGGTTTGGGAAGGGAAGGGAAGGGAAGGGAAGGGAAGGGAAGGGAAGGGAAGGGAAGGGAAGGGAAGGGAAGGGAAGGGAAGGGAAGGGAAGGGAAGGGAAGGGAAGGGAAGGGAAGGGAAGGTTTGGGAAGGGAAGGAAGGGAAGGGAAGGGAAGGTTTGGGAAGGGAAGGTTTGGGAAGGGAAGGTTTGGGAAGGGAAGGTTTGGGAAGGGAAGGGAAGGGAAGGGAAGGTTTGGGAAGGGAAGGGAAGGGAAGGTTTGGGAAGGGAAGGGAAGGTTTGGGAAGGGAAGGGAAGGGAAGGGAAGGGAAGGTTTGGGAAGGGAAGGTTTGGGAAGGGAAGGGAAGGGAAGGGAAGGTTTGGGAAGGGAAGGGAAGGGAAGGGAAGGGAAGGGAAGGGAAGGTTTGGGAAGGGAAGGGAAGGGAAGGGAAGGGAAGGGAAGGGAAGGGAAGGGAAGGGAAGGGAAGGTTTGGGAAGGGAAGGGAAGGGAAGGGAAGGGAAGGGAAGGGAAGGGAAGGGAAGGGAAGGGAAGGGAAGGGAAGGTTTGGGAAGGGAAGGTTTGGGAAGGGAAGGGAAGGGAAGGGAAGGGAAGGGAAGGGAAGGGAAGGGAAGGGAAGGGAAGGGAAGGGAAGGGAAGGGAAGGGAAGGGAAGGGAAGGGAAGGGAAGGGAAGGGAAGGGAAGGGAAGGTAGGGAAGGGATGGGAAGGGGAAGGTTTGGGAAGGGAAGGGAAGGGAAGGGAAGGTTTGGGAAGGTTTGGGAAGGGAAGGGAAGGGAAGGGAAGGGAAGGGAAGGGAAGGTTTGGGAAGGGAAGGGAAGGGAAGGGAAGGGAAGGGAAGGGAAGGGAAGGGAAGGGAAGGGAAGGGAAGGGAAGGGAAGGGAAGGGAAGGAAGGGAAGGGAAGGGAAGGGAAGGGAAGGGAAGGGAAGGGAAGGGAAGGGAAGGGAAGGGAAGGTTTGGGAAGGGAAGGGAGGTTTGGGAAGGGAAGGGAAGGTTTGGGAAGGGAAGGGAAGGGAAGGGAAGGTTTGGGAAGGGAAGGTTTGGGAAGGGAAGGGAAGGGAAGGTAAGGTTTGGGAAGGTTTGGGAAGGGAAGGTTTGGGAAGGGAAGGTTTGGGAAGGGAAGGTTTGGGAAGGGAAGGTTTGGGAAGGGAAGGGAAGGGAAGGGAAGGTTTGGGAAGGGAAGGGAAGGGAAGGGAAGGTTTGGGAAGGGAAGGTTTGGGAAGGGAAGGTTTGGGAAGGGAAGGTTTGGGAAGGTTTGGGAAGGGAAGGTTTGGGAAGGTTTGGGAAGGGAAGGGAAGGGAAGGGAAGGGAAGGGAAGGGAAGGGAAGGGAAGGGAAGGGAAGGGAAGGGAAGGGAAGGGAAGGGAAGGGAAGGGAAGGGAAGGGAAGGGAAGGTTTGGGAAGGGAAGGTTTGGGAAGGGAAGGTTTGGGAAGGGAAGGGAAGGGAAGGGAAGGGAAGGGAAGGGAAGGGAAGGGAAGGGAAGGGAAGGGAAGGGAAGGGAAGGTTTGGGAAGGTTGGGAAGGGAAGGTTTGGGAAGGGAAGGTTTGGGAAGGGAAGGTTTGGGAAGGTTTGGGAAGGGAAGGTTTGGGAAGGTTTGGGAAGGTTTGGGAAGGTTTGGGAAGGTTTGGGAAGGGAAGGGAAGGTTTGGGAAGGGAAGGTTTGGGAAGGGAAGGGAAGGTTTGGGAAGGGAAGGGAAGGTTTGGGAAGGGAAGGGAAGGTTTGGGAAGGGAAGGGAAGGTTTGGGAGGGAAGGGAAGGTTTGGGAAGGTTTGGGAAGGGAAGGGAAGGGAAGGGAAGGGAAGGGAAGGGAAGGTTTGGGAAGGTTTGGGAAGGTTTGGGAAGGTTTGGGAAGGTTTGGGAAGGGAAGGGGAAGGGAAGGGAAGGGAAGGGAAGGTTTGGGAAGGGAAGGGAAGGTTTGGGAAGGGAAGGTTTGGGAAGGGAAGGTTTGGGAAGGTTTGGGAAGGGAGGGAAGGGAAGGGAAGGGAAGGGAAGGGAAGGGAAGGGAAGGGAAGGGAAGGGAAGGGAAGGAAGGGAAGGGAAGGGAAGGGAAGGGAAGGGAAGGGAAGGGAAGGGAAGGTTTGGAAGGGAAGGGAAGGGAAGGGAAGGGAAGGGAAGGGAAGGGAAGGTTTGGGAAGGGAAGGGAAGGGAAGGGAAGGGAAGGGAAGGTTGGGAAGGGAAGGGAAGGGAAGGGAAGGTTTGGGAAGGGAAGGGAAGGGAAGGGAAGGGAAGGGAAGGGAAGGGAAGGGAAGGGAAGGGAAGGGAAGGGAAGGGAAGGGAAGGGAAGGTTTGGGAAGGGAAGGGAAGGGAAGGGAAGGGAAGGGAAGGGAAGGGAAGGGAAGGGAAGGGAAGGGAAGGGAAGGGAAGGTTTGGGAAGGGAAGGTTTGGGAAGGGAGGGAAGGTTTGGGAAGGGAAGGGAAGGGAAGGTTTGGGAAGGGAAGGGAAGGTTTGGGAAGGTTTGGGAAGGTTTGGGAAGGTTTGGGAAGGTTTGGGAAGGTTTGGGAAGGTTTGGGAAGGTTTGGGAAGGGAAGGGAAGGGAATGGAAGGGAAGGGAAGGTTTGGGAAGGAAGGGAAGGGAAGGTTTGGGAAGGGAAGGGAAGGGAAGGGAAGGGAAGGGAAGGGAAGGGAAGGGAAGGGAAGGGAAGGGAAGGGAAGGGAAGGGAAGGGAAGGGAAGGGAAGGGAAGGGAAGGGAAGGGAAGGTTTGGGAAGGGAAGGGAAGGAGGGAAGGGAAGGGAAGGGAAGGGAAGGGAAGGGAAGGGAAGGTTTGGGAAGGTTTGGGAAGGGAAGGTTTGGGAAGGGAAGGTTTGGGAAGGGAAGGAAGGGAAGGGAAGGGAAGGGAAGGGAAGGGAAGGGAAGGGAAGGGAAGGAAGGGAAGGGAAGGGAAGGGAAGGGAAGGGAAGGGAAGGGAAGGGAAGGGAAGGGAAGGGAAGGGAAGGGAAGGGAAGGAAGGGAAGGGAAGGGAAGGGAAGGGAAGGTTTGGGAAGGGAAGGGAAGGGAAGGGAAGGGAAGGGAAGGGAAGGGAAGGGAAGGGAAGGGAAGGGAAGGGAAGGGAAGGGAAGGTTTGGGAAGGTTTGGGAAGGTTTGGGAAGGGAAGGTTTGGGAAGGGAAGGTTTGGGAAGGTTTGGGAAGGGAAGGTTTGGAAGGTTTGGGAAGGGAAGGGAAGGTTTGGGAAGGGTTTGGGAAGGTTTGGGAAGGGAAGGGAAGGTTTGGGAAGGGAAGGTTTGGGAAGGGAAGGGAAGGTTTGGGAAGGGAAGGGAAGGGAAGGGAAGGTTTGGGAAGGGAAGGGAAGGTTTGGGAAGGGAAGGGAAGGTTTGGGAAGGGATGGGAAGGTTTGGGAAGGGAAGGGAAGGGAAGGGAAGGGAAGGGAAGGGAAGGGAAGGGAAGGTTTGGGAAGGGAAGGGAAGGGAAGGGAAGGGAAGGGAAGGGAAGGGAAGGGAAGGGAAGGGAAGGGAAGGGAAGGGAAGGGAAGGGAAGGGAAGGAAGGGAAGGGAAGGGAAGGGAAGGGAAGGGAAGGAAGGGAAGGGAAGGGAAGGGAAGGGAAGGGAAGGGAAGGGAAGGAAGGGAAGGGAGGGAAGGGAAGGGAAGGGAAGGTTTGGGAAGGTTTGGGTAGGTTTGGGAAGGTTTGGGAAGGGAAGGGAAGGGAAGGTTTGGGAAGGGAAGGGAAGGTTTGGGAAGGGAAGGGAAGGTTGGGAAGGTTTGGGAAGGTTTGGGAAGGGAAGGGAAGGGAAGGGAAGGGAAGGGAAGGGAAGGGAAGGGAAGGGAAGGGAAGGGAAGGGAAGGGAAGGGAAGGGAAGGGAAGGGAAGGGAAGGGAAGGGAAGGGAAGGGAAGGGAAGGGAAGGGAAGGGAAGGGAAGGGAAGGAAGATGGGCTGGCAGTTGGAATAGAGAGCTGGGACTGAGGAGCAGCTCAGCAAGAAAAAACACCAGTTTTCAAGAAAATTGCCGAGCGAGTTCTCGGTGCCGGAAAAATTGTGGGTTTTCCTCTCTGGATTTCTGTTTTCCTTGGAGAGAGGGGGATCTCAGTCCCTGGTTATTTGGGGAAATGAGGTCATAACTGCTTCCTGGATCCAAAGAGCCATTCCCAGTCATCTCCACGGAACATTCCCACTCAAGACAGTGAGAACTTTGCTGATTATTTCGACAGGAACACCCCCAGATCCAGGAGGTGTTCCAGCTCCACCAGCCAAGGTTTAGTTATGGATATTTTTGCCAAGGAAGTTTGGTTTTTATAAGTTTATGGCAAGAAGTCATTCCCTATCCCCAAAACAGCTGGAATTTGACCAGCAGAGGTGAGAGAGACCACACTGAACTCAAACAATTCCCTTTTGGGAATGTGTGGCCACACTGGATTTCTTCGGAATTCATGAGGAGAAACTGGAATTTCTTGGGAATCAATTAATGGGGAACTGGAGTGGGTGGAATTAAACTGGCTTAGGTGTGTAATTTTTAGATAATTGTTATTCAATTAGATAAATCCCCAGCCCTGGGGGATTCCTCCTGGAAGCACAGGGAAAGACAGGAAGTTTGACCCGAATTCCTCCCAAAATGAGAGGAAAACTGGGATGTGAAGCCTGGAGGCAAATGTTGGGACTTGAACATCCAGCAAAAGTCATCTGGGCTTAACACCCAGCTGTGTGTTCTGAATGAGCCCTGAATTGTTCCATTTAGAGGTTGGGAATCAGGGAATCGTGGAATGGTTTGGGTCGGAAGGGACCTTAAAGGTCACCCAGTTCCAACCCCGAGACCTTCCACTATCCCAGGTTGCTCCAAACCCCGTCCACCACCTGGTCTTGGACACTTCCAGGGATGGAGCATCCCACTGGGAGATGGGTATTTATGGAATAGGCCAAAACAATGTTTGAACACCAAGTTTTGCTCCGTGAAGCCCAAAACTTTCACCTCTGACCATCTCTATCCCGGCAGGAATTCCGCCGAGGAGTCGCTTCCCACGGACACCACCGCGCCCTGCCCACCCACAGGGACCCCTGTGGGTGCCATACCTGCCTTGAGCAGCAGCTTGGCACAGTCCAGGTGTTCCCTGGCACAGGCCACGTGCAGGGGAGTCCCGAAGTGACAGTCGTGAGCCTCCAGGTTGGCGCCGACGTCGATGAGGAGCTGGACACACTCGGGGCTGCCTTTGGGAAGGGAAGAGCCCAGTCAGAAGCCAAGAATCCAGCTCAGATCACAGAATCCCAGAATCCCAGAATCCTAGAATCAGATGGGTTGGAAGGGATCTCTGAGATCATCCAGCCCAACCCTTGATCCAACCCCGCCGTGGTTCCCAGCCCATGGCACTGATGCCACATCCAGTCTGTCCTTAAACATCTCCAGGGATGGAGAATCCCCCACTTCCCTGGGCAGCCCATTCCAGTGGCTGAGCACCCTCTCTGCAAAGAAATTCTTTCTGATATCCAACCTAAACCTCCCCTGGCACAGCTGAAGACCGAGCCCTCTTGTCTTGCTGATGGTTGCCTGGGAAAAGAGCCCAACCCCCCCGGCTCCCCCCTCCTGGCAGGGAGTTGCAGAGAGTGAGGAGGTCTCCCCTGAGCCTCCTCCTCTCCAGGCTGAGCCCCCCCAGCTCCCTCAGCCTCTCCTCCCAGCACTTGGGCTCCAGTCCCTTCCCCAGCCTGGCTGCTCTTCTCTGCCCCTGCTCCAGCCCCTCCAGGGCCTTCCTGAGCTCAGGGCCCAGAGCTGGACACAGCACTCCAGGGGTGGCCTCCCCAGCGCCCAGCCCAGGGGCACAAGCCCTGCCCTGCTCCTGCTGCCACACTCTTCCTCAGCCAGCCCAGCAGCCCTTGGCCCTCTTGCCCCCCTGGCCACCCTCGGGCTCCTCTTCAGCTCCCTGCCCAGCCCAACTCCCAGCTCCCTTCCTGCCTGGCTGCTCTCCAGCCCCTCTGGCCCAGCCTGCAGCTGCAGGGGCTTCTTGTGGCCCAAGGGCAGGACCCAGCCCTTGGCCTTGGGGAACCTCAGCCCCTTGCAATCAGCCCATGGATCCAGCCTGGCCAGGGCCCTCTGCAGAGCCCTCCTGCCTTCCAGCACATCAACACTCCCCCAGCTTGGGGTCACCTGCCAATTTACTGCTGATGGTTCCCTCCATCCCCTCACCTAAATCATCAATAAAGACATTAAACAGGACTGGGCCCAGCTCTGATCCCTGGGGACACCCCTGGGGACGGATCCCAGCTGGAAGCAGCTCCATCCCCACCACTCTCTGGGCCCTCAGCCAGTTCCTCACCCAGCCCAGAGTGCCCCAGGCCAAGCCCTGGCAGCAGCTTTTCCAGGAGTGTCCCTTGGGAGATGGGATGTTGGGATGAGCCCATGTGGTGTTTGGGGCCATGGCTGGGACCTGGGAAGGCTCGTGAGCCAACACAACACGAGCAGGACACAAGGAATGGAGCGGCCGGGCTGGAGCCGACAGGGAATCAGGTCAAACGACCCCAAATCCAAGGATTTGCACCAAATCCCCTGTTGTTTCTGGAGCTGCTGTGCTGCTGATCCTGCCCTGGGTGGGTTTGATCACCTCCAAGGCCATTCCAGCTTTGTTTTTTCCAGTGGTGATAATTCAGCTTAACAAAAAGCAGGGAATTATCACCGAGCCTCGGGAAAAGGCTTAACGAGGAAAAGCTCCACAGGAGCTCCCAGGTGTGGATTTAACAACCAACTGATTGTCCAAAATGCTCCAGAATTGAAGGAAAACTGTGTCCAGACCACAGCAGATCACAAAAACATGAAACAGGAAGAATTACATTTTACTGAGGGGAAAGTGAGGCACAAAATGGTGAATGAGGAAGAGATTTGGCAACAATTATCCAACGTGGACATTGTTGCTCCCACAGTCAGGTTTTCCTGCTGCTCTGTCTGTGCAGGTGGAAGATTGAAGGATTAATTATAATTAAATTAGTAAAGGTAATTAGTAAATTCTTGCCTGTGAGGGTGGGGAGGGACTGGAATGGATCTCCCAGAGAAGCTGTGGCTGCCTCTGGATCCCTGGAAGTGTCCAAGGCCAGGCTGGAGCAACCTGGGATAGTGGGAGGTGACCCTGCCCGTGGCAGGGGTGGGACTGGATGGGCTTTAAGGTCCTTCCCAGCCCAAACCATCCTGGCATTCCATGATCCTATGGTTAAATCCTCCTCTGATCCAAATATCCCAAAAAGGATCAAGCAGAGGCCGAGGGAAGCACAGAGGAGCCGGGTTTGTCCCAAACATCATTTTGGCCCCTGCTGTCTTCCCTTATTCCCTGGACAGACCCCCCCCCCAGCTGGAAAAGGCTGGGAGAAGGACAAAGGAGCAGCACAGGGAGCAGCAGCATTCCCAACAATCCCTGGCACTTCCTTCCCACCCAACAACCCCCAGCAGGAGGGGTCTGAACAACAACTGAAGGTCCTCGGTGCTGCTTTTTTTTTGCTCCTCCAAGCCCCAGATAAACATGGAGAGACAAATCCCACTGGATTTACCATTCATGCAGGCTTCATGGAGAGGGGAGGCCGTGTAGAGGGGGGGGTTCACCTTGGCACCGTGGGACAGCAGCACCTTGACACACTCGATGCTCCCCGAGGCACAGGCGTCGCACAGGGGGGTGCTGCCGTCGATGTTCCTGGCGTCCACCTGCAGGGAAATCACGGAATCCTGGGATTAGCCGGCTTGGGAAAGGGTTCAAGGGCACCAGCTGAAGCAGCACTGGCACTGGATCGTGTCCTCAGGCGCCACATCCACGCTTGGTGCCCGTGGAACACAAAGGAGCAGCTTCTAACAACTTCTAACTTCTAACCAACTTCTAACCAACTTCTAACCAACTTCTAACTCCTGGACCAGTCACCAAGAGCACCAAATTCCCCCCAGATGTGAGGATCATGGAATCATTAAGGTTGGAAAAGGCCTCTGAGGTGGTCGAGACCAAGAGTTAACCCGGCCCTGCAAAGACCAGCCCCTGTCCCCCAGTGCCACATCCACACCTTGTCTGAGCACTTCCAGGGGTGGGGATTCCACCACGGCCTGGGCAGCCCCTTCCAAGGTCTGACCACCCTTTCCAGGAGGAAATCTTCCCTGATATCCAACCTGAATTGTCCTGTAGGTCCCACAACTTCTTCTGGAATCAGGGAATCATTTGGGTTGGATGATCTGAGATCGTCGGGTCAAACAATCCCCAGCAGTGCTGAGGCCACCACTGACCATGTCCCCAAGTGCCACTTCCACAGGGATCTGAAATCCCTCCAGGGGTGGGGACTCCACCACCTCCCTGGGCAGCCCCTGCCAAGACCTGACACCTACATAAATTCCCTGCCTGGGGATATCTGAGAAGGGCAGTTCCAGGACCATCTTGTTCCCAAGGTCTGGCACTGCAGACACATCCTGGACTGCCCTGCAGCACCCACAGCTTCTTCTGGAATCAGGGAATCATTTGGGTTGGATGATCTGAGATTGTCGGGTCAAACAATCCCCAGCAGTGCCAAGGCCACCACTGACCACGTCCCCAAGTGCCACATCCACAGGGATTTTAAACCCCTCCAGGGATGGGGACTCCAGGCTGTTCCAATGCCTGACCACCCTTTCCATGAGGAAATTTTCCTGATATCCAACCTGACCCTCCCCTGGCCCAGCCTGAAGCCGTTCCCTCTCCTCCTGTCCCTTGTTCCCTGGGAGCAGAGCCCAACCCCCCCCCCGGCTCCCCCCTCCTGGCAGGGAGTTGCAGAGAGTGAGGAGGTCTCCCCTGAGCCTCCTCCTCTCCAGGCTGAGCCCCCCCAGCTCCCTCAGCCTCTCCTCCCAGCACTTGGGCTCCAGTCCCTTCCCCAGCCTGGCTGCTCTTCTCTGCCCCTGCTCCAGCCCCTCCAGGGCCCTTCCTGAGCTCAGGGCCCAGAGCTGGACACAGCACTCCAGGGGTGGCCTCCCCAGCGCCCAGCCCAGGGGCACAAGCCCTGCCCTGCTCCTGCTGCCACACTCTTCCTCAGCCAGCCCAGCAGCCCTTGGCCCTCTTGCCCCCCTGGCCACCCTCGGGCTCCTCTTCAGCTCCCTGCCCAGCCCAACTCCCAGCTCCCTTCCTGCCTGGCTGCTCTCCAGCCCCTCTGGCCCAGCCTGCAGCTGCAGGGGCTTCTTGTGGCCAAAGGGCAGGACCTGGCCCTTGGCCTTGGGGAACCTCAGCCCCTTGGAACCAGCCCATGGATCCAGCCTGGCCAGGGCCCTCTGCAGAGCCCTCCTGCCTTCCAGCACATCAACACTCCCCCAGCTTGGGCTCACCTGCAATGTGCTGATGGTTCCCTCCATCCCCTCATCCAGATCATCAATAAAGACATTAAACAGGACTGGGCCCAGCACTGATCCCTGGGGACACCACCAGTGACCGCCGCAATGGATGCAGCGTCGTTTCACTCCAATCCACCCCAAGGGAATCACGGATAAGGACCTGGGTTACCCCCCTCCCCTTTTCCTGGGGAACAGAAAGGCCCCGAGGGGAAGCTCCCTGACCTGTGCCCCCGCGTCCAGCAGCAGTTTGACACACTGGGTCTGCCCCCTCAGGCTGGCCTCGTGCAGGGGCGTGATGGAGTCGTAGGTGACGGCGTTGACGCAGGCCCCGCTCTCGATGAGCTGCTGCAGCTGCAGGATCTCCCCGCGCCGCGCCGCCTCGTGCACCGGCGTGCGGTCGGCCCAGAAGCCTGGAGAGGGAAGGGAGGCGTGGGTGAGGGAAGGAAGGAACCTGGAGGGGGAGAGGAAATGGGGGTGCCCCCGCAGAGCGGGAAGGAACTGCTGGATGGGAGGGTTGGGGAGGTCCTGGCACGGGTTGGGGAGGTTCTGGTACGGGTTGGGGAGGTCCTGGTACGGGTTGGGGAGGTCCTTGCAAGGGTTGGGGAGGTTCTGGCAGGGGCTGGGGAGGTCCTGGCACGGGTTGGGGAGATCCTGATACGGGTTGGGGAGGTTCTGGTATGGGTTGGGGAGGTCCTGGTACGGGTTGGGGAGGTCCTGGAAAAGGTTGGGGAGATTCTGGAAAATGTTGGGGAGGTCCTGGCAGGGGTTGGGGAGGTCCTGGCACGGGTTGGGGAGGTTCTGGAAAAGGCTGGGGAGGTTCTGGTATGGGTTGGGGAGGTCCTGGTACGGGTTGAGGAGGTTCTGGTACAGGTTGGGGAGGTCCTTGCAAGGGTTGGGGAGGTTCTGGCAGGGGCTGGGGAGGTCCTGGCACAGGTTGGGGAGGTCCTGGTACAGGTTGGAGAGGTTCTGGCACAGGTTGGGGAGGTCCTGGCAGGGGCTGGGGAGGTCCTGGCACAGGTTGGGGAGGTCCTGGCAGGGGTTGGGGAGGTTCTGGAAAAGGCTGGGGAGGTCCTGGCACGGGCTGGGGAGGTCCTGGTACAGGTTGGGGAGGTCCTTGCAAGGGTTGGGGAGGTTCTGGCAGGGCTTGGGGAGGTCCTGGCACGGGTTGGGGAGGTCCTGGTACGTGTTACACCCTGAGGTTTTGTGGTTGCCCCTGGAAGTGTCTAAGGCCAGGCTGGAACAACTGGGATAGTGGGAGGTGTCCGTGGGGGTTGGAACTGGATGGGCTTCGAGGTGCCTTCCCACCCTAACCATTCCAAGGAAAGGAAAGGAAAGGAAAGGAAAGAAGGAAAGGGAAAGAAGGAAAAGGAAAGGGAAGGGGAGGAAGAGGGGGAAGGGAAAGGGAAAGGGAAAGGGAAAGGGAAAGGAAAGGGAAAGGGAAAGGGAAAGGGAAAGGGGAAAGGGAAAGGGAAAGGGAAAGGGAAAGGGGAAAGGGAAAGGGAAAGGGAAAGGAAGGAAAGGGAAAGGGAAAGGGAAAGGAAAGGGAAAGGGAAAGGGAGAGAAGGGAAAGGAAGGAGAAGGAGAAGGAGAAGGAGAAGAAGGAGGAAAGGGAAAGGGAAAGGGAAAGGGAAAGGGAAAAGGGAAAGGGAAAGGGAAAGGGAAAGGGAAAGGGAAAGGGAAAGGGAAAGGGAAAGGGAAAGGGAAAGGGAAAGGGAAAGGGAAAGGGAAAGGGAAAGGGAAAGGGAAAGGGAAAGGGAAAGGGAAAGGACACGGGCCGGCAGTTGGAAGAGAGAGCTGGGACTGAGCAGCAACTCAGCAAGAAAAAACACATCCCCTCCATAAAGATCAGGGGAATCATGAATCCCAAATTTGGACAGCACAGAGTCTGTGCAGGCTTTGTTATTGGCTTGTTAGATCCTCATTCCCTTTGCCCATATCCCTGGGCAGGATGTTTTCCCTTCCCTGGAGCTCCCTGTGGTTTATGTCAGGAGAAACAAGAAGTTCAAACGAGCACGGAGACCTTGGAACCCCTTGCAGGCCTAAAGGGGCTCCAGGAGAGCTGGAGAGGGATTTGGGACAAGGCATGGAGGGACTAGGACACAGGGAATGGCTTCCCAGTGCCAGAGGGCAGGGATGGGTGGGATATGGGAAGGAATTCTGCTGGGAGGGTGGAGAGGGGCTGGAATGGATTTCCCAGAGAAGCTGTGGCTGCCCCTGGATCCCTGGGAGTGTCCAAGGCCAGGTTGGAGCAACCTGGGATAGTGGGAGGTGTTGGGGACAGAATTTCTGGGGCCAGAATTCCCTAAATCTGGGGCCAGAATTCCTAAACCTGCTGCCAGAATTCCTAAACCTGCTGCCAGAATTCCTAAATCCGGGTCAGAATTCCTAAATCTGGGGCCAAAATTCCTAAATCAGTGAACAGAATTCATAAATCTGGGGCCAGAATTCCCAAATCTGCAGCCAGAATTCATAAATCTGGGGCCAGAATTCCTAAATCTGGGGCCAAAATTCCTAAATCAGTGGACAGAATTCATAAATCTGGGGCCAGAATTCCCAAATCTGCAGCCAGAATTCCTAAATCTGGGGCCAGAATTCCTAAATCTGGGGCCAGAATTCCTAAATCTGGGGCCAGAATTCCTAAATCTGGGCCAGAATTCCCAAATCTGCAGCCAGAATTCCTAATCTGGGGCCAGAATTCCTAAATCTGGGGCCAGAATTCCTAAATCTGGGGCCAGAATTCCTAAATCTGGGGCCTGAATTCCTAAATCTGGGGCCAGAATTCCTAAATCTGGGGCCAGAATTCCTAAATCTGGGGCCAGAATTCCCAAATCTGTGGCTCAAGTCTTCCCTGGGAAGCAGGGCTGGCTCCTGATGCAATCAGGGAGCATCCAGGGAACATCCCTGCCTCGGGAATCAGCTGCAGCACAGGGACAGGGATCGGCCCTCTGGAGGTGACCCGCTGGCACAGGCAGGATTTTGGGATTTTGGGATTCTTCCCATCTCCTTCCAAGGTTGGAACCATCCCCTCTCTCCCCAGCACAGATCCCACACGATAATTTATGGAGGAACAGGGATGATTCCCCGTGTCCAGCTCTCCCAAGAGCTTATCCCCTTATCCCGTGCCTTGGGAGAGGTCACTACCTTCCTAAACGGTCCTGCCCACCCCAAAACTGTCCTGCCACCCCAAAACCCACCCTGTCACCCCCAAAACAATCCTGAAAACCCCCAAAACCACCCTGTCACCCCCAAAACTGTCCTGTCACCCTCAAAACAGTCCTGAAAACCCCCAAACCCACCCTGTCACCCCCAAAAATGTCCTGCAACCCCCAAAACCACCCTGTCATCTCCAATCCATCCTGACCTCCCAAAAACCATCCTGTAACCTCCAAAACGACCTGCAACCCCCCAAAACCATCCTGCAACCCCCCAAAACCATCCTGCAACCCCAAAACCACTCTGCAACCCCCCAAACCGTCCTGCAGCCCCCAAAACCACCCTGTCACCCCCTAAAACCACCCTGTTATCCAAATCCATCCTGACCTCCCAAAAACCATCCTGCAACCCCCAAAACCACCCTGTCACCCCAAAACCATTCTGCAACCCCAAAAATGTCCTGCAACTCCCCAAACCACTCTGTCAGCTCCAAAATTGCCCTGTCACCCTCCAAACCATCCTTCAACCCCCAAACCGTCCTGAAACCCCCAAAACCACCCTGCAACCCCCCAAACCATCTGTCACTCCTCGAAACCACTGTCACCTCCAACCCCACTCTGTCATTCCCAATCCATCCTGACCTCCCCAAAGCCACTCTGCAACCCCCAAACCCACCCTGTCACCTCTAAAACCACCCTGTCACCCCCACAACGTCCTGTCACCCCCAAAACCGTCCTGCAACCCCCAACACCACCCTGCCACACCCCAAAACCGTCCTGCAACCCCCAAGACCATCCTGTCACCTCCAAACCCACCCCTGTCACCCCCAAAACCTTCCTGCCCACCCAAAACTCTCCTGCCCACCCCAAAACCGTCCTGTCACCCCCAAAGCCATCCTGTCGACCCCAAAACTGTCCTGCAATCCTCAAAACCACCCTGTCACCCCAAAACCCGTCCTGTCGACCCCAAAACCGTCCTGCAATCCCCAAAACACCCTGTCACCTCCAAACCCGCCCTGTCACCCCCAAAACCTTCCCTACCCACCCCAAAACTGTCCTGTAACCCCCAACACCACTCTGTCACCTCCAAACCCGCCCTGTCACCCCCAACCCAAAACCTTCCTACCCACCCCAAAACCGTCCTGCAATCCCCAACACCGTCCTGCCCACCCCAAAACCGCCCTGCAACTCCCAAAACCGTCCTGCCCACCCCAACACCGTGCTGCAACCCCCAAAACCATCCTGCGAGCCCCAAAACCGTCCCGCAACCCCCAAACCCACCCTGTCACCTCCCAAGCCACCCTGTCACCCCTCAGTGCACCCTGCCCTGCCCCAAACCACGCCGCTGGCTGCCCGCAGCCCCCGTCCCTTCCCAGCTCAATTCCCAGCTCAATTCCCGGCTCCCCTCCCATCCCACGGCACCCCCCGGGCCCCACGCACTGATCTCTCCCCTCAGGGAGCCGCTGCTGACGGGGCTCTCCATGGCCGGGCCCGCCGGGAGCCGCCGGCTCCGGCCTCGTCCCGCTCCGCCCTCACGGCCCCTCACGGCCCGCGGGGCTCCGCCCGCTCCCTCACGGCTCCTCCTGCCCCTCACGGCCCCTCCTGCCCCGGCACGGCCTCGGCCGCGGAGCACAGCGGGAGTTGTAGTGCCCGGGGAGCCCGGGAATGGCGCTGGGGGGACAGGGGATGGGGGCACTGCAGGGTGTGTGGGGAGGGGGGGACGGCAGGTCTGGTGTGGTGGGGGGACTGGGGGCACTGGAGTGTGCGGGGAGAGGGACTGGGGGCACTGGAGTGTGTGGGGAGAGGGACTGGCGGCACTGGAGTGTGTGGGGAGAGGGACTGGGGGCACTGGAGTGTGTGGGGAGAGGGACTGGGGGCACTGGAGTGTGTGGGGAGAGGGACTGGGGGCACTGGTGTGTGTGGGGAGAGGTGATGGCGGCACTGGTGTGTGTGGGGAGAGGGACTGGTATGGGGGGAGAGGGACTGGGGGCACTGGAGTGTGTGGGGAGAGGGACTGGGAGCACTGGTGTGTGTGGGGAGAGGGACTGGGGGCACTGGTGTGTGTGGGGAGAGGGACTGGTATGGGGGGAGAGGGACTGGGGGCACTGGAGTGTGTGGGGAGAGGGACTGGGGGCACTGGAGTGTGTGGGGAGAGGGACTGGGGGCACTGGTGTGTGTGGGGAGAGGGACTGGTATGGGGGGAGAGGGACTGGGGGCACTGGTGTGTGTGGGGAGAGGGACTGGGGGCACTGGTGTGTGTGGGGAGAGGGACTGGGGGCACTGGTGTGTGTGGGGAGAGGGACTGGTATGGGGGGAGAGGGACGGGGAGCACTGGTGTGTGTGGGGAGAGGGACTGGGAGCACTGGTGTGTGTGGGGATCATGTAATGGGGGTACTGGGGGTGCTGGAGTGTGTGGGGAGAGGAACTGGTATGGTGGGAGAGGGACTGGGAGCACTGGTGTGTGTGGGGAGAGGGACTGGGAGCACTGGTGTGTGTGGGGATCATGTAATGGGGGTACTGGGGGTGCTGGAGTGTGTGGGGAGAGGAACTGGTATGGTGGGAGAGGGACTGGGAGCACTGGTGTGTGTGGGGAGAGGGACTGGGGACACTGGTGTGCGTAGGGAGGGGGACTGGGAGCAGTGGTGTGTTGGGGGGGGCGCTGGTTTGTATGGGGAGAGGGACTGGGGTCACTGGTATGGGGCGGAGAGGGACTGGGGGGTCTGGTGTGTGCAAGGAGCAGGTAATGGGGGGCACTGGTGTGGGGACAGGGGAACTGGTGTGTGCAGGAAGGGGATACTGGGTGCACTGGTGTGTGTGTGGGGGGGTGTACTGGTGCGTGCAAGGAGTGGATAAGGGGAGCACGGGTATGGGGATAGGGGCACTGGTGTGTGTGAGGAGGGGTAATAGGGGCACTGGTGTCTGTGGGGAGGGGTAATGGAAGCACTGGTGTGTGTGGGGAGGGGTAATGGAAGCACTGGTGTGTGCTGGGAGGGGTAATGGAAGCACTGGTGTGTGCTGGGAGGGGTAATGGAAGCACTGGTGTGTGCTGGGAGGGGTAATGGAAGCACTGGTGTGTGCTGGGAGGGAGTAATGGAAGCACTGGTGTGTGTGGGGAGGGGTAATGGCGGCACTGGAGAGTATGGGGAGAGGATAACGGGGTTACTGGTGTGTGGGGGAAGAGGGTAAGCGGGGTACTGGGGGCACTGGTGTGGGGACAGTGATGCCGGGGAAAGGCGCCGGTAGTAAAACTCAATACCCACAGGTGCTATTAAGCTGGTATTTGGTTATTTAGGCGCCGGACGCGCGCAGCGTATCTGCACCAACGCGCATGCGCCGCTCCTCCGTCATGGCTTCCGGTTTACGCATTGGCTCATAAATATTCATCGCACGTGTTTTACATATTCATGACCATCCGAGAGTGGGCGGAGTTCTATGTAAATCTGGGGACACGCCTTCCGGCGCCTGCGCGCTGCTCTCTGGTGTTCGTCTCGGCGGTCGCGGAGCAAGAAGGCTCAACGTCTTCCTCTCTCTGAGCATGCGCGGTCCCTCAGCACCGCCCCCTGGTGGAAGCTCCTCGTTCATTGGCTGCCCGTCCGCTCGGTGTCCCATTGGCTGTCTTCTATTGGCTACGTGTTGCTGCATGGCGCATCCTCCCATTGGCTGCCCCTTCGCGCCACCAAGCAGCGTTCCTATTGGCTGCCTCTCGGCGGCTCCCCATTGGCTGCTCGGCGGCAACATGGCGGCTGTCTTGGCAACATGGCCGCTCTGTTGGCAACGGCACACGGACCTTAAAATTGCACTTATTAAACTGTGCCGGTTACAAGGCAGCTCAACATCCTCCCCACCAACCGCAGCTTAACGTTTTCCCTTACCAATGGCAACGTCACATTTTCCCCAATAGCAACTTAACGTTTTCCCTTATCAAGAGGGACTGGGGGCACTGGTGTGTGTGGGGAGAGGGACTGGGGGCACTGGAGTGTGTGGGGAGAGGGACTGGGGGCACTGGAGTGTGTGGGGAAAGGGACTGGGGGCACTGGAGTGTGTGGGGAGAGGGACTGGGGGCACTGGAGTGCGTGGGGAGAGGGACTGGGGGCACTGGAGTGTGTGGGGAGAGGGACTGGGGGCACTGGAGTGTGTGGGGAGAGGGACTGGGGGCACTGGTATGGGGTTGTTGGGGCACTGGGACAAGGGGCTGGAGGGACAGGACACGGAATGGCTTCCCACTGCCAGAGGGCAGGGATAGGTGGGATATCGGGAAGGAATTCCTGGCTGGGAGGGTGGGGAGGGGCTGGAATGGATTTCCCAGAGAAGCTGTGGCTGCCCCCGGATCCCTGGGAGTGTCCCAGGCCAGGCTGGAGCAACGTGGGATAGTGGGAGGTGTCCCTGTTGTTGCAACTGGGTGATCTTTAAGTCCCTTCCAACCCAAACCGTTCCTTAAATCCACGATTTTGCCACAATCAAACATTTTGCTTCGAGTATCTCCTGGCTCCGTGTGCCTAGTAAGAAACAAATTTAATGTTTAAACTCTTATTTTCAGGCTTACATTGCAAAAATACAGGATAAGCAGCACAATTAATAATTCTTAATAACAAGCCCAATACTGATTTTTTTTTTTAAAAAAAGGTCTTGGGATGGACTTTGCTGGGGTATTTTTGAAGGCTTTCCCCATATTTTTTTACATAACAAAATGAAAGGCCTTGGGCAAAATTTGGTTGTGGTTGCTGCAAGATCCTAAAGGGATTAAGGGAGTTTTCCTGGAAGGATGGGGCAAGACACTTTTAGGGGACGAGATAAACCTTGGCAGTGGTGGAGAATAAAGCAGAAATTTGGGTCAGGAACTTCCAGACTTTGCATTTTATCCTTTGGTTGCCCAGAGAAGCTGTGGCTGCCCCTGGATCCCTGGGAGTGTCCAAGGCCAGGCTGGAACAACCTGGGATAGTGGGAGGTGTCCCTGTTGTTGCAACTGGATGATCTTTAAATCCCTTCCAACCCAACCCATTCCACGAGCTGTGATTTTAAAGAAATAAGAGAAAACCAGTTTCCATGGATTTTCATCTTCCACCCTGAGGCAGGAAAAGGGGATTTAGCAGCTCCTATCCCTGTTTTCAGGGCTGTTTATCCCCTTTAAGCAGCATTTCACCCTCCTGACCTGCCCCAAAGAGTCAACAACGAGCTCACACCTAATTATTTGCTTTATCCTTGTCATCCTTGAGCTGCTCCCACCTCCCACTTGACTCATTCCCTCGCTACTTATTTCCTTAAATGATGGCACCACTCATGGTTTTTTATTGTGAATAAAAGAGGAATTAGGACTTCAAAGGGCTACTTCCTTGTTTTAGGCTTGGGACTCCGTGAGTCAGTCTTCCAAAGAAGCCAAAACAGAGAATTTGCCAGGCATGAGGTGCCCACCACGGTGAGATCACCGTGCCCACCACGGGCTCTCCTCTCACGCGAGTTTACGCCCAAAAAAATGTTGTGGAGCGCCGCAAGAGGAGCATAAAAACTCCAGTTAGGAACTGGTCTGGCCCCCAGAGGCTCCAGTTACTCCCCCCTGCAAAATTATATCGAATCATTAAGGCTGGAAAAGAACCCTGAAGTCTTTTCATCGAGTCCAGCCATCAAAATTGATGATAAAATTCCTTCTGAGCCTTTGTTTTTCTAACAGAATGGATCATTTCTCGCCCAAAATCCTACATTTTCTCACCAGAAATGACTCCCACTACTAAAACACTCATGACAGGGGACTGAGGGGTCACGTTTGAGGCGTAAAACTGGATGTTCTGGCCGTGGATCTGCTGATTTTTCAGGGGATTGGAGCCCTTTGAACTCCCTGCTGCTGCCAGGGGTGGGTGAAACATCCGTAAGGGCACGTTATGGGCTCGTTTGGGTAATAAGTCACTTATAAATGAGACACCCTCCGGTGTCTCGTTGTTCCTTCTCCTTTTTTTCCCCCCCTTCTTTGTTTGCTGATCTTTCCTGCCAAGGGGTGAGATCAGCAGAGTAGAGAGACACCCAAATGCCAGCGAGGCTCGGAAACCTCGGGATTTCAGCCTATCCGTGGATTTTTTTTATGGATAATAATAATTTATTACGGGTGATAGTCATTTATCTTTTAATATTCCCACGGATCTCGCTGCCAAAAGCAGCTGGAATGCCAGGTGGGCTCCCCTCCAAGGCTGGGCACAGCCAAACACGTGCCCAGACATGGGCACAGGGTGTTCCTACAACCCTCTTGCGTAAGAGGTTGGGCAAGCCCAGGTCTCCCTGTTCCCTGCTCCAGCTTCTGTCGCAACAGCCACGATTTCCTGCGTTTCTGGGTGTTCCTCAGAGGCTGCTGAGCCTGGTGGGACCTAAAAATTAAGGGACATTAAGGGATTCACCTGACCAAGCAGGGCAAGAGAATTTTCCCCATGGAGCTGGTCAGGCTTGTATGGAGAGCTCTAAACTGAGCCGTGTCCAGCTCTGGGCTCTCCAACTTCACAAGGACGTGGAGCTGCTGGAGCAAATCCAGAGGAAGCCGTGGATCTGCTCCGAGAGCTGGATTCTCTCTGCTCTGGAGCCAGGCTAGGAGAGCTGGGAATGTTTCCCTGGAGAAGAGAAGGCTCCAGGGAGAGCTGAGAGCCCCTGGCAGGGCCTGAAGGGGCTCCAGGAGAGCTGGAGAGGGACTGGGGACAAGGCAGGGAGGGACAGGACACAGGGAGTGGCTTCCCAGTGCCAGAGGGCAGGGTTAGGTGGGATATTGGGAAGGAATTCCGGCTGGGAGGGTGGGGAGGGGCTGGAATGGAATTCCCAGAGAAGCTGTGGCTGCCCCTGGATCCCTGGAAGTGTCCAAGGCCAGGTTGGACTGGGCTTAAAGCAACCTGGGATAATGGTTTACATGCAACTGCTCAAGGCCAAACTCTCTCCCTGCTGGGCTGATCCAGACAGATTCCAGGTGCTGGTGGAAAACCGGATTATTTTTCTACTTTTTCTGCTCAAACACCCATTTCCCTGTGTGTGTGTGTGAGTGTCTGTGTGGCCTGGAGCCACCCCACAGGGACTGCAGGGGTACCCCCTGCCATGAGGGACAAGGGGGACATCGAGGACAGGGATGGGGCTGAGGACTGAAGGGAGGCACTGAGGCCAGAGCCACAGAAAGGGGGTGAGGAGATGAGGGAAGGGACCAGAAGGGAGAAAGGGAGATGGAAAAAGGGCCTGAGAGAAAAGCCAAAGGAAGAAAATCCTGAGGGCATCTGGGAGGGGATGGCACTGAGGGGGAAGGACTGAGGTCAGGGAAAGGGCTCTGGGAATGATTTGAGGAGTGAGGGGAAGGGTTTGAGGGGGGCTGAGGGAAGATCCAAACCAAGGGGCCAAGGGAAGACACTGAGGGGAAAGAATTGAGGTGAGGGAAGGGGCTCTGGGAATGATTTGGGGAGTGAGGGAAAGAGGGGATGAGGGGAAGGGGCCAAGGGGATGAGGGAAGGGGTTGTGGGACTGAGGGAAGGTCCAAACCAAGGGAAGGTACCAAGGGGGAAGGAGTGAGGTGAGGGAAGGGGCTCTGGCCATGGTGTGAGGGGATGAGGAAAGGAGTTTTGGGATTGAGGGAAGGCACAAAACAAGGCTCTGGGGAAGGCAATGAGGTGAGGGATGGGCTCAGAGTGGGAGAAGACTGAGAGGAGGAGGAAGGGGCAGCGGGAAGAGCTGAAAACATGTATGGAGGGGCTGAGGGGATCAGGGAGGGTGTTGAGGGGCTGAGGGAAAATACTGAAGGGAAAAGGGCTGGGGTGATGGAAGGGGCTCAGGGAATGATGTTGGAGGGTGAGGGAAAGAGGGGATGAGGGGAAGGGGTTGGAGGGGACTGAGGGAAGGTCCAAAACAAGCCTCTTGGAAAGGCACTGAGGGGAGTTATGGGGCTCAGGGCAGGAGAAGACAAGGGAAGGGGCAAAGGCAAGAACAGAAGATGGAGGGGCTGAGGGGATCAGAGTCAGAAGAACTAAGGCAAGATCCACACCAAGGGGCTGAGGGAAAACATTGAAGGGGAAGGACTGAGGTGAAAAAAGGGGCTCTGGCCATGGTGTGAAGGGTGAGGGGATGAGGGAAGGTCCAAAACCAAGAAGGCACTGAGGTGAGGGTCAGACTCAGGGCAGGAGAAGACTGAAGGGACAAGGGAAGGGGCAGCGGGAAGAGCTGAAAACACGAACTGAAGTGATCAAGGAGGGGACTGAGGGGGGCCGAGGGAAGATCCAAACAGAGGGGCTGAGGGAAAACGCTGAGGGGGGAGGAATGAGGCGAGAAAAGGGGCCCTGGGCATGATGTGAGGGGTGAAAGAAAGAAGGGATGAGGTGAATGGGCCGAGGGAATGAGGGAAGGAGTTGTGGGATTGAGGGATGGTCCACACCAAGGGGCTGAGGGAAAACAGTGAGGGGGTCTGAGGGACTGAGGCTAGAAAAAGGGCCCTGGCCATGGTGTGAGGGGTAGGGGAATGAGGGAAGGGTTTGTGGGACTGAGGGAGGGTCCAAAGCAAGGAGCTGAGGGAAAACACTGAGGGGGAAGGACTGAGGTGAGAAAAAGGGGCCCTGGGCACAATGTGAGGGGTGAAAGAAAGAAGGGATGAGGTGAATGGGCCGAGGGAATGAGGGAAGGGTTTGTGGGACTGAGGGAGGGTCCAAAGCAAGGGGCTGAGGGAAAACAATGAGGGGAAAGGACTGAGGCGAGAAAAGGGGTCTCTGGGCATGGTGTGAGGGGTGAAAGAAAGAAGGGATGAGGTAAATGGGCCGAGGGAATGAGGGAAGGGGCTGTGGGACTGAGGGATGGTCCACACCAAGGGGGTGAGGAAAAACAATGAGGGGGAAGGACTGAGGCGAGAAAAAGGGCTCTGGCCATGGTGTGAGGGAATGAGAGAAGGGTTTGTGGGACTGAGGGAGGGTCCAAAGCAAGGGGCTGAGGGAAAACAATGAGGGGGAAGGACTGAGGCAAGAAAAAGGGGCCCTGGGCATGATGTGAGGGGTGAAAGAAAGAAGGGATGAGGTGAATGGGCCGATGGAATGAGGGAAGGGGTTGTGGGACTGAGAGAGGGTCCACACCAAGGGGCTGAGGGAAAACACTGAGGGGGAAGGAATGAGGCGAGAAAAGGGGCCCTGGGCATGATGTGAGGGATGAGGGAATGAGGGAAGGGGCTGTGGGACTGAGGGAGGGTCCAAAGCAAGGAGCTGAGGGAAAACAATGAGGGGGAAGGAATGAGGCGAGAAAAGGGGCCCTGGGCATGGTGTGAGGGGTGAGGGAATGAGGGAAGGGGCTGTGGGACTGAGGGAGGGTCCAAAGCAAGGAGCTGAGGGAAAACAATGAGGGGAAAGGATTGAGGTGAGAAAAGGGGCCCTGGGCATGATGTGAGGGGTGAAAGAAAGAAGGGAAGAGGTGAATGGGCCGAGGGAATGAGGGAAGGGGCTGTGGGACTGAGGGAGGGTCCAAAGCAAGGGGCTGAGGGAAAACACTGAGGGGGAAGGACTGAGGCGAGAAAAGGGGCCCTGGGTACGATGTGAGGGGTGAAAGAAAGAAGGGATAAAATGAATGGGCCAAGGGAATGAGTGAAGGGGCTGTGGGACTGAGGGAGGGTCCAAAGCAAGGGGCTGAGGGAAAATACTGAGGGGGAAGGACTGAGGCGAGAAAAGGGGTCTCTGGCCATGGGGTGAGGGACTGAGGGAAGGGGCTGTGGGACTGAGGGAAAGTCCAAAGCAAGGGGCTGAGGGAAAACAATGAGGGGAAAGGACTGAGGCGAGAAAAGGGGTCTCTGGCCATGGTGTGAGGGGACGAGGGAAGGGCCAGCGGGAAGCGCTGCCAAGAGGCGCGGAGGGGCTGAGGGAAAACCCTGGGGCCGGAGCCAGGAGTCGGCCATGAGGGAGCAGCGCTGGGGGACGGCGGGGTGAGGGAAAACCCGGGCCCAGCCACCCAGGGCGCGGCCACCGCTGCTCGGCGACCGCGGGAAGGAGAAAACCCGGGCGCAGCCACCGCGGCTCGGTGACCGCGGGAAGAGGAAAAAACACCCCTCGGCTTTCTTTCCGGTTCAGTTTTCACTTTCTGTTTTTTTCCTCCCTCCCACACACACACACACACACACACACAGCCCTCCGCTCCCGCCTCCCGTTCCCTCCCTCTTTCCCTTCCCTTCCCTTCTTCCCTTTTCCCGCCCTTCCACTTCCCGGGGCCGGCGGTCGGCGGCGGCCGCCCCGCTCCGCTGTGTCCCGCGGCGGGGCCCGGGCGGGGCGGCCATGAGGGCGGCCTGAGGGAGGAGGAGCGGCGGCGGCGGCCATGGACGGGCGGCGGGAGCGGCGGGAGCGGCGGAGCGGCGAGACCGGCACGGGTGAGGGGGGGACACAGGGAACGGGAGGGCGGGCGGCTCCGGCCCGACCGTAACCGGCACCAGGGAGGGTTAACGGCTTCATCCCGAGCTTTCCCGGGACAGGGGAGGGTAAGGGCTCCATCCCAACCTTCCTCGGGACATGGAAGGATAAGGGCTCCATCCCAACCTTTCCCAGGATAAGGGAGGGTTAAGGGCTCCATCCTGAGCTTTCCCGGGACAGGGGAGGGTTAACGGCTTCATCCCGAGCTTTCCCGGGACAGGGGAGGATAAAGGACTCCATTCCACCCTTCCCCGGGACAGGGGAGGGTGAGAGGTTTTATTCCGCTCTTCCCCGGGACAGGGAAGGGTAAGGGCTCCATCCCACCCTTTCTTGGGACAGGAGAAGGTAAGGGTTCCATGCCAACCTTTCCCGGGACAAGGGAGGGTTAAAGGCTCCATCCCACCCTTTCTTGGGACAGGAGAAGGTAAGGACTCCATCCCAACCTTTCTCGGGACATGGAAGTATAAGGGCTCCATCCCAACCTTTCCCAGGATAAGGGAGGGTTAAGGGCTCCATCCCGAGCTTTCCCGGGACAAGGGGAGGGTTAAGGGCTTCATCCCAAGCTTTCCCGGGACAGGGGAGGGTTAACAGCTTCATCCCGAGCTTTCCCGGGACAGGGGAGGGTAAGGGCTCCATCCCACCCTTTCTTGGGACAGGAGAAGGTAAGGGCTCCATCCCAACCTTTCTCGGGACATGGAAGTATAAGGGCTCCATCCCAACCTTTCCCAGGCTAAGGGAGGGTTAAGGGCTCCATCCCGAGCTTTCCCGGGACAAGGGAGGGTTAAAGGCTCCATCCCAACCTTTCCCGGGACAAGGGAGGTTTAAGGGCTTCATCCCAAGCTTTCCCGGGACAGGGGAGGGTTAACAGCTTCATCCCGAGCTTTCCCGGGACAGGGGAGGGTTGACGGCTTCATCCCGAGCTTTCCCGGGACAGGGGAGGGTAAGGGCTCCATCCCACCCTTTCTTGGGACAGGAGAAGGTAAGGGCTCCATCCCAACCTTTCTCGGGACATGGAAGGATAAGGGCTCCATCCCAACCTTTCCCAGGATAAGGGAGGGTTAAGGGCTCCATCCCGAGCTTTCCCGGGACAGGGGAGGGTTAACGGCTTCATCCCGAGCTTTCCCGGGACAGGGGAGGATAAAGGACTCCATTCCACCCTTCCCCGGGACAGGGGAGGGTGAGCGGTTTTATTCCGCTCTTCCCCGGGACAGGGAAGGGTAAGAGCTCCATCCCAACCTTTCTTGGGACAGGAGAAGGTAAGGGTTCCATGCCAAACTTTCCCAGGACAAGGGAGGTTTAAGGACTCCATCCCAACCTTTCTTGGGACATGGAAGGATAAGGGCTCCATCCCAACCTTTCCCGGGACAAGGGAGGTTTAAGGCTTCCATCCCAACCTTTCTCGGGACATGGAAAGATAAGGGCTCCATCCCAACCTTTCTTGGGACATGGAAGTATAAGGGCTCCATCCCAACATTTCCCAGGGTAAGGGAGGTTTAAGGGCTCCATCCCGAGCTTTCCCGGGACAAGGGAGGGTTAAAGGCTCCATCCCAACCTTTCCCGGGACAGGGCAGGGTAAGGGCTCCATCCCAACCTTTCCCGGGACAAGGGAGGTTTAAGGCTTCCATCCCAACCTTTCTTGGGACATGGAAGTATAAGGGCTCCATCCCAACATTTCCCAGGGTAAGGGAGGTTTAAGGGCTCCATCCCGAGCTTTCCCGGGACAAGGGAGGGTTAAAGGCTCCATCCCAACCTTTCCCGGGACAGGGCAGGGTAAGGGCTCCATCCCAACCTTTCCCGGGACAAGGGAGGTTTAAGGCTTCCATCCCAACCTTTCTTGGGACATGGAAGGATAAGGGCTCCATCCCAACCTTTCCCAGGCTAAGGGAGGGTTAAGGGCTCCATCCCGAGCTTTCCTGGGACAAGGGAAGATAAAGGACTCCATTCCACCCTTCCCTGGGACAGGGGAGGGTGAGCAGTTTCATCCCGACCTTTCCCAGGACAAGGGAGGGGTTAAGGCTCCATCCCAACCTTTCCCAGGATAAGGGAGGGTTAAGGCTCCATCCCAATCTTTCCCAGGACAGGGAAGGGTTAAGGCTCTATCCCAATCTTTCCCAGGACAGGGAAGGGTTAAGGGCTCCATCCCGACCTTTCCCGGGACAAGGGAAGATTAAAGGCTCCATCCCAACCTTTCCCAGGACAGGGAAGGATAAGGGCTCCATCCCAACCTTTCCCAGGACAAGGGAGGGTTAAGGGCTCCATTCCAACCTTTCCTGGGACAAGGGAGAATTAATGGTTCCATCCCAACCTTTCCTGGGACAAGGGAGGATAAAGGACTCCATTCCACCCTTCCCTGGGACAGGGGAGGGTGAGCAGTTTTATCCCAACCTTTTCCAGGCTAAGGGAGGGTTAAGGCTCCATCCCAACCTTTCCCAGGACAGGGAAGGGTTAAGGGCTCCATCCCAATCTTTCCCAGGACAAGGAAGGGTTAAGGGCTCCATCCCCAACTTTCCCTGGAATGGGGAGGGGTCCCACTTTCATCCCACCCTTCCCTGGGAGAAGGGAGGCTTACTGGCTCCATCCCACTTTTCCCTGGAGAGAGGAAGGTTACCAGCTCCATCCCACTTTTCCCTAGGGAGGAGAGGATTACCAGCTGCATCCCACTTTTCCCTAGAGAGAAGAGGATTACCATCTCCATCCCACTTTTCCTTGGGGAGGAGAGGATTACTGGCTCCATCCCACCCTTCTCTGGGAGAAGGGAAGCTTGCCAGCTCCATCCCACTTTTCCCTAGGGAGGAGAGGATTACTGGCTCCATCCCACTTTTCCCTAGGGAGGAGAGGATTACCATCTCCATCCCACTTTTCCTTGGAGAGGAGAGGATTACTGGCCCCATCCCACTTTTCCCTAGGGAGGAGAGGATTACCATCTCCATCCCACTTTTCCATGGGAGAGGGGAGAGTGATCATCCCCATCCCACTTTTCCCTTGGGAAGCCAGGCTGGCCCTTTCAGGAGCAGGATTTGGGAATGCAAAGAGCCTGGATGCATCCTGATCCCTTCCTGGGAACCTGGATCCTTTGGAGCAGGGCTGAAATTTGGCCTGAAAAATGGGGGGGAAAAATTACATTTTTGCCACTGTCCTGCCTGATTCTGATCCCAAATTATCCCGTAAAAGCTTGGATAGGAACAGCTGGAAACCTGCACTCCTTAGGGAGGGGGATAATCTGGGATAGCCCAAGGAAAGAGGAGGATGGATGGCACAAAAATAGCTGGAAAACACGGTCTTTTACTCCTTTCATGAAAGTTTTTCTGTTTAAAAAAGCGTGGAAAAGCCTGGAATGATCCACATCCCGGGGGTTTGGAGGCAGGAGGTGCTGGGGGAAGCTCTGCTTTTTTGGGATATTCCAGGCAGGGCTTAAAACCTGCTGGATTTACCCCAAAACTGATGTTTTTTTAGTGACAGGGACCCGAGGCTGTCCTGGCACTAATCCCGGGGAGGAGCCTGGAAATCCCTGCCCTGCTCTGGAAGGGATTTGTCACTGGGGGTTGTTGTCCAGGAAATCTGGGATTTCACAGAAATTCCTGCTTTTCAGCCCAAAAGTGGTTTGGCCAGAGGTTTTCTGACCTGCTCAGTTCCCTGGGAATCCATGGAGCAATAATTGCTGCAACAATTTGGATTAAAAACAGCCTTTTTCAGTAAATTTTCTGCTCCACTTGGCTGGTTTTTCTTCCTTCCAGCCCCAGGAGGGGAAGAGAAGGAATTCTGGGGAAGGATTTCCATAGTTCACCCACCAGAATCCTTTTGGGATCCCAAATTGTCTGGTTTTATTAATGAATTTTCTGTTAATCACCTGCCAGAGTGACCAACTGGTTCTTCTTGGGTTTCTTCTTGGGTTTCTTCTTGAGATTCTTCTCTTTGAGACAAAGAATTAAAATGTTGATTTTTTTTTTTCTCATAAATGCTGGTTTTTCCCAGTTTGGGAATTTTAGTGCTGAGAAAACCCCCCTTATTCTTTGGAAATCCATGGAATAAAAAATTCCTGCAACAATTTGGATTAAAAACAGCCTTTTTTACTTAATTTTCTGCTGCACTTGGCTGATTTTATTTCCTTCCAGCCCCAGGAGGGGAAAAGAAGGAATTTTGGGACGTGGATTATCCCACCAGAATCCTTTTGGGATCCCAAATTGTCTGGATTTATTAATGAATTTTCTGTTAATCACCTGCCAGAGTGACCAACTGGTTGTTCTTGGGTTTCTTCTTGGGTTTCTTCTTGGATTTGTTCTTGGGTTTGTTCTTGGATTTGTTCTTGGATTTGTTCTTGGATTTGTTCTTGGATTTGTTCTTGGATTTGTTCTTGGATTTCTTCTTGGATTTCTTCTTGGATTTGTTCTTGGATTTGTTCTTGGATTTCTTCTTGGATTTGTTCTTGGATTTCTTCTTGGATTTCTTCTTGGATTTCTTCTTGGATTTCTTCTTGGATTTATTCTTGGATTTATTCTTGGGTTTATTCTTGAGATTCTTCTCTTTGAGACAAGGAATTAAAGTGTTGATTTTTTTTTTTTTCCCCATAAATGCTGGTTTTGCCCAGTTTGGGGATTTTATTTTGGTGCTGAGTTGTTTTTTGGTTTTTTTTTCCCATCCCCTTCCCTGTCCATGAGGAAACCTAATCCTGTGTTTTATTCCCAACCCACTGGATGCATTGGGAAATCCCCGTGGGATGGAACGAGAGGATTCCAGGAATTCCCTGCCTGACCCAAAACCCCCCCCGGGATTGGGGTGAAAAGCATCACCAAAACTCAGCATTCCCAGATTCCCTGATCCCAGAGGGAATTCCAGACACGGTGGGTCAAACACAGCTTTCCAAAAAATCTCATCCCACCCCAAGCAGGGCCGTAATTCCCGGGTTTAATTAATTATTAATTTAGGAGCCACCTCATCTTTTCCATCTTTCTCCTGGAGACTCCTGTCACCTGGGGGGGTTCGTGGCTTCCTGAGGAAAAGGTGGAATGTTTGGATGGAATGGGCTGGTTTTTTTATTCCCCCCAGAGCTGATTTTTGAGCTCATCCCGTGAGGAAACCTCTGGGAAGCACCGCTGGTTCCGGAGCCTTCGGCATTCCCGGTGGGAAGCGCTTCCCCCTTTCCTTTGCCAGCAGACTCACTCCTTGTCCCTGGATGTCTCCATGATCCCAGTTTAAAGCAGTTTTGCCTGGACCATCAGGACAATCCCGCTCTGCTTCCCTCCCATCCGTCCCATTCCCGACGTTTTCCGTGGAAAATCCCGGCCGGGTCGGCTCCGGCGCCGTGGGTTTGGAGCAGAGCCGTTATCCCTTGGAATGTTCAGCCAACTCTACTCCAGAAGGACGAGGTCAAGGCAGAGTTCTGTGCCTTGGGGCGGGAAAAGCAGGAGGGAAAAGCTGGGAAAATGGGATTATTCCATCATTCCGGTTGGAAAAGCCCTCAGAGATCGTCCGACCCCATCGTTCTCCCGGCGCTGCCGAGGCCACCACGGATCCCTGTCCCCAAGTGCCACATCCACAGGGCTTTTGAATCCAGGGATGGGGAATCCAGCACGTCTTCCAGCGCTGGACAAGCTGGACAAGGAAGACATTTTCCCTGATATCCGTTAAATTCCCGTTTAAACCTCCTGGTTGTTGGGAATGCCGCCGGTCCGACGCTCACAAGCCCCTCCAGGGAGCGGGGCCGGCTGGAGAAGGATGATCCAAGATGATCCTGAGGCTGGAATCAGCCAGGATGAGGGTTCCTGGGCCGTTCCCATACAGGGAAAGCCGGGAATCGGGATGGGAGGTGGATTCCAGCGGAGCTGGAGAAGTTGGGAAGGCGATCCCAAGGAGCTGCCGACGGCACGGAGCGGGATGTGGTGGGGCCAGAGCTGACAGTGCCACTGATTCCCGTTGTTCCAGCTCATCCTAAGGATGGGATCATGGCAGGAAAACCCAGGGAATCCGGGCTGGAGAGGAGAAGGAGCTGGGAAGGCCCCCAGGGGAGCACTGGGAGCGCATTCCCGGAGCGCTGGGCTCTGGAATTCGGAGGATTTGGCAGGACACGAGCGTTTGGAGCCAACACTCCTGGAATTTTAAGGTTAAAAACAAAAAAAAAATAGGGAAAAAAGCAAATTCTCCCTATGAGTGGCTCGAAATCCATGGATTTTCCTTCTGGATTGATGCTGGAAGTGGGTTTGTGGTGAGGCACAAAACAGAGGGATGAGCCTAAAGAACGTCCTGGATTGGGAAGTTTTTGTTTCCATGACCATTCCAGCCCTAAATTGGGAAGGGGGGCCCAGACCTGCATATCCCGAGGGATTTGTGGTCCGTGGATATCTGCCTGGAACAGGGAATGTCAGGATATTTGCAGGCAGGATCCAGGGGGAGAGGTCAGAGGAGCAGGTTCCAAGTCCAGAAAAGGGAGGAGGAAGGAGCAGATTGAATTCCTTGAATTCCAAGGAAGGAGCAGATTGAATTCCTTGAATTCCAAGGAAGGAGCAGATTGCATTCCTTGAATTCCAAGGAGTACAAGGCTCTCGGAGGGCGATTCCCTCACGGCCACGCAGAGGGAAAATCAGCTTTCCTTGGAATTCCGAGCTCCAGAGGTGCCTGATTTAATTCCTGGTTATCAGGGGAGGGAATCACCAGGCCAGGCTGTGAATTCCCTCCCTGAGGATTTCCTGGATAACCCCCAAGCATGGGAGTCTCCATCCCACAATCCCGGGATGCCTGTGCTGTCTGACTCCCACAGGAAGTCTATCCCATTCCCTGAGGATCCTCCCTGAGCATTCCCAAGCTGCTCTCAGGGGGAGTTGGACACTTTCACTTTTCCTTCTGCCTTGGCCACTTTCACTTTCTCCTCCTGCTCAGATCCAGGACTTTTTTTTCTGCTCCTCCAGACAAAAACCTGGATGTGCCAAGACTTCCCTGCCTCTTCCCGGGAGGCTTTTCCTTCCCAAGGCTGCTCCTCAATCCCACAGGGAAGCTGGGATTGTTTCCTCTCTCCTCTTTCTTTATTTATTGCACATTATCAATGACCTTGGGGTTGGGGTTTGGTTTCTTTTCCCTCTCTGGACTTTCATTTTTGCCGAGAGGAGCAAAAGTTGGGAGGGATCACCTGCGAAATTCCCGGGATTGGGGCTTTTCCAAGAGCTTCCCAGGGGGTTTTTTGGGTGTTTTTTAAGCCTTTTACCCCTGAAAAATCCCTGTTTTGGTGGTGGTGGTGCTCCAGCAAAGGAGGGGAAAAAAGGGGGTTTATGGTTTGCTCCGAGCCTTTTAATTCCATGATTTCCATGGGGGAGCCTGGACTCTGCAGCTGCTTCCTTGGGATTTACAAGAGCCTTGGGATTTACAGGATCCTTGGGATTTACAGGATCCTTGGGATTTACAGGATGCAGGAAACGAAGCAAAAACGAGGAGAAAAATTGGGCAAACTTGGGACCAAAGAGGTGCCACAACAATCCCAAAAAAGAGCTGGAAAACCCTGCTCTTGGCTCTTTTCCCTCCTCCTGGTGATTCCAGAGGCATCACCTGGAAGTGGGAAACGTGTGGGAAGTGTGGGAAGTGAATCTAAAAGGGCACAAAAAAAAGATTTCAAAGGTGCTTTAAAGACTTTTCCATGTTCCAGGTTTCCATTCCCACCATCCCTGTTTTTCTTGGGACTGTTTTTAGATCCCTCCACTTCTTGCCTCGTCTGGATTTTGTGTTTTCCTTCCATTTTCCCTTATTATTATTATTATTATTCCCTTATTTTCCCATTTTAAGTTTAAAACATCCAATTTTAACTGGTGTTTGTGGTTTTTTCCCCCCTATTCTTCATATTATTTTCCCACCCTTGAACACTTTGAGGGGAATAACGAGGGAGGCAGGGAACAGTTCCACCTTTTCTCCTTTTACAACTCCAGGGGAGGGAAAAGACAAAAATATGATAAAAAATAATAAAAAAAACCCCTTAAATCCTTTAAAAAGTAGGAGCCAAACCCCCCTCTGAGTTTGGGATTTGGGAAATCTCAGGAATCACCCCCCAGCAATAAAGAGTTTTAAACCAGCCCTGGGTTTCCTGGGGTTTTAAAAGTGATATTTAATATTTTGGATTTTGGGTTTGATCAGCTTCAAAAGCAGGAATATTCCAGGGTTTTCCCGTGTTTCTGTGTCCATGTTTAATTAGTTGGCTGCTTTGGGATCTCTTTGGTGGGAAGTGTTTTATTTTGGGAATGTGTGGAGAAGGGTTTGGGATGTGAGAAAGGGGTCAAAACCTCCACCTCCCCCCTCGAGATCTCTGCAGGAGAACGGATAATCCCAAAAAAAACTGAGGGCAAAAACCTGGAATTCTCCTGTGTGTGGCTCTGACCCCCTAAAAACAACATTCCATGAATCCCAGTGACTTCCAGCACTGGAGGAAACTCTGCCCTGCTCAGTTTAATTCACTGCCAGGCTTTGCCTCTGGCTCTTCCTCCGGACTTAATTCCTTGTTTTTTTTTTCCCTTTCTGTTCCAAAGGAAAAACTTCCAGGGAGTTCAGATCCCTTCCTGCCAGAGGAGCAGCTTAACCTGCAAAAAATCTGGGATTTGGGATCTGGAAGGGGAAGGATCCGTAGCTCTGAGGATCCAGAGATGCCCAAAGGGAATTATTTCACCTCCTTCTTTCCTTCCTGGCTCCAGGTTTTCCCGCGGAATCCGAGGAATCCCTGCTGCGGAGAGCGGTGTCGGCGCTGCACGGCTCCTTCCTGCACCCCAAATCCCGCCAGGAATTCCAGTACAGCCGAGCAATCCTGGTGGAAAACCAGCTTTTCCTGAGCGAGGTGAGGCCGGAGGAGGAGCAGCTCCAGGAGGGGCTTTTTTTGGGGGGGGATTTGCTCCTAAATCCCAATTTCTGGGATTTTCCCAGAGCCCCTTTCCCGGTTCCTCTCTTCCTTTTCTTTCCCTTCCCAGCCCTGTTTGATCAGGAACAAAAGGTCCATTCAGCTCAACATTCCAGGCAGTTCCTGGAGGAGGCCTCTGGAGCAGGGAATATCCCTCAGGAAAGCTTTAGTGGGTTGCATTAGAGGCAGAATTCCACGTGGGATTTCTTTTGGTTTTAACCCTTTTTTTCCCCAGCTGCCTGTGGTGGGTACAATCCCTCCATCCCTGTATTCCCACTGGAAAACAGGCTGCTCTGGGAGCTGGGAATCACCAGTTGTCATGGATTAAACAGTGCTTGGGCATTTGGGAATCATGGAATGGTTTGGGCTGGAAGGGACCTTAAAGATGATCCAACTCCAACCCCTCCACAAAACAGGGACACCTCCTGCTATCCCAGGTTGCTCCAACCTGCCCTTGGACACTTCCAAGGATCCAGGGGCAGCCACAGCTTCTCTGGGAGATCCATTCCAGCCCTGTTTGATCAGGAACAAAAGGTCCATTCAGCTCAACATTCCAGGCAGTTCCTGGAGGAGGCCTCTGGAGCAGGGAATATCCCTCAGGAAAGCTTTAGTGGGTTGCATTAGAGGCAGAATTCCACGTGGGATTTCTTTTGGTTTTAACCCTTTTTTTCCCAGCTGACTGCAGTGGGTACAGACCCACTTCTAAAATCCCTCCATCCCTGTATTCCCACTGGAAAACAGGCTGCTCTGGGAGCTGGGAATCACCAGTTGTCATGGATTAAACAGTGCTTGGGAACTGGAGGATCATGGAATGGTTTGGGCTGGAAGGGACCTTAAAGATGATCCAATTCCAACCCCTCCACAACAGGGACACCTCCCACTATCCCAGGTTGCTCCAACCTGGCCTTGGACACTTCCAAGGATCCAGGGGCAGCCACAGCTTCTCTGGGAGATCCATTCCAGCCCTGTTTGATCAGGAACAAAAGATCCATTCAGCCACTGGGGCTCCACATTCCAGGCAGTTCCTGGAGGAGGCCTCTGGAGCAGGGAGAAGTCCCTTTAATATCCCTCAGGAAAGCTTCAGTGGGTTGCATTAAAGGCAGAATTCCACGTGGGATTTCTTTTGGTTTTAACCCTTTTTTTCCCCAGCTGCCTGTGGTGGGTACAATCCCTCCATCCCTGTATTCCCACTGGAAAACAGGCTGCTCTGGGAGCTGGGAATCACCAGTTGTCATGGATTAAACAGTGCTTGGGCATTTGGGAATCATGGATTGGTTTGGGCTGGAAGGGACCTTAAAGATGATCCAATTCCAACCCCTCCACAACAGGGACACCTCCCACTATCCCAAGTTGCTCCAACCTGGCCTTGGACACTTCCAGGGATCCAGGGGCAGCCACAGCTTCTCTGGGAAATCCATTCCAGCCCCTCCCCACCCTCCCAGCAGGAATTCCTTCCCAATATCCCACCTAACCCTGCCTTCCTCCATCTGAAGGCCATTCCCCCTTGTCCTGTCACCCCATGCCCTTGTCCAAAGCCTCTTTCCATCCTTTCTGTGAGAGCCTGGAGAAGCAACAGCTGCCTAAAAGTGGGATAATCACTGTGGAGCTGGATTAAAAAAATGGGATTTCAAGTCATCTGGGAGTTCTGAACCCCAGAAAAGCAAAAGCAGTGGTGGGGTTGTTGTTCCCTGACCTTCCAACCCCCCACAAAAATCCCATCCTTCCACCGCTTCCCTGACCCACGGACTGGGATCCTCTTTGCTCCCAGAACGTTCTCCCTGGAAGACAGAGATGTGTGGGCACGGGAGCTGATCCAGCTGGATCCAGGCTGCATCCTGGGAATGCTGGGGGTGTTTAGGCCAGGCTGACCCCCTCTCCATGTCCCCTAAAAAAACCTGGAATCAAGTTTTCCCGTGTGTTTTCCAGCTGAAAGCTTTCGCCCGAGCCAAGGAAGCCGCCGGGTACAGCCGGGAGGAGCTGCAGGAGACCTTCGCCTTCCTCCTCTTTGACAAGGAAGAAGAGGTAACCTGGGAATGTTTGCCCAGCTGGAATTTGATCCTGAGTGGCCCCTCTGTCCCAGCAGAGTCGGAGGCTGAGGAATCCTGGCTCTCCGTGCCCTGGGATTCCCGCTGGGAATAGTCCGGGAGGAGGTTTTAGGGACGGATCTGATTTTCCGTCTCTCCGGTCAGTTCTCTTTGGGATTTGGCCTCTCCCTTTGCCCTCTGCAGGGAGACAGGAGGAGTTTCCCTTTGTCCCAGTGGATTTCTCCCAGAACCACGGGATGCTTTGGGTTGGGAAGGGACCTTAAAGCCCATCTTGTTCCACCCCCGACACCTCCCACTATCCCAGGTTGCTCCAACCGGGCCTTGGACACTTCCAGGGATCCAGGGGCAGCCACAGCTTCTCTGGGAATTCCATTCCAGCCCCTTCCCACCCTCCCAGCCAGCAATTCCTTCCCAGTATCCCACCTAACCCTGCCCTCTGGCAGTGGGAAGCCATTCCCTGTGTCCTGTCCCTCCATCCCTTGTCCCCAGTCCCTCTCCAGCTCTCCTGGAGCCCCTTTAGGCCCTGCCAGGGGCTCTCAGCTCTCCCTGGAGTTCAGTTTTTTGCTTTAATCCTGGGAGCAGCATCCTCCAGGAATTATCTGGAGCCATCCCTGCCTCCAACTCCATGGAATCACAGGAACCCAGAGTGCTTTGGGTTGGAAGGGACCTTAAATCCCATCCCATCCCACCCCCTGCCATGGCCAGGGACACCTCCCACTGTCCCAGGTTGCTCCAACCCGGCCTTGGACACTCCCAGGGATCCAGGGGCAGCCACAGCTTCTCTGGGAATTCCATTCCAGCCCTTCCCCACCCTCCCAGCCAGCAATTCCTTCCCAATATCCCACCTATCCCTGCCCTGTGCCAAGAACAGGGAATGAAACCTGTCGGGCACGCCTGGAAAAGCCCCTCTGGGACGGGAGACGGGAGCGTGTCAGGTGCTTTGGGGGCAGATTCCCTGGATTCTGGGTGGAGAGAGAGCCTCCCACAAATTATCCCTGCCCTGTGTTTTTCACATGGATTTGTGAAAGGAGTTTTTCAGGGATGCCCAGGGAATCCAGCAGGAATTCCTTTAACACAATTCAACAATGCTGAGGGTGGCTTTGGGCAGTTTAATTCTCTTTTCTCCCCGTTGCTTCTTCCCGTGGACGTTTTGTTTTGTTTCCTTTATCCTCGCAAGTGTTTTCCCAGCTGCTTTTGTTCTCTGTATCCCTGATTTTTTTGGGGGAAAATGGGTGTTCAGAGGGGCTGTTTGTGCTCTTCCCGAGGCGAGGGAGGTGTGTCGGACGGGCCTGCGGGTCAACAGCAGCTCCATCTCCACGCTCGGAGACCCGGCCAAAGGTGAGAATTCCATGGGGAGAACCCAGACCCCCGTTCCCTGCCCTGGGAATACCAGCTCCTTGGAAAAACAGAGGCACAGCCTCTGCCAAGATCCATGGGAAATCCCGTTTCTGACACAGGAAGCTGAATTTATTGGCTCGAGCAGCAGTTTTCCCTCTGCCCCCTCAGCCGAGGGTGGGATCTTCCCTAGGGAATGTTGCCATTCCAGGCTTTTCTTTCCCTGAAAAAGAAGTCACCAAAGTGGCTGATTTCTCTGGGAAAAGACCTTGATCCTGGTGGGAATATCATCCTGGGACAAAGATGATATTTTTATATACATGTGTTATTAATATTATATGTATTATATATTTTATATATATTATATATTTTATGTATATTATATATTTTATGTATGTTATATATTTTATGTATATCCTATATTTTATATATATAATATTTTATATACATTATATATTATATATTTTATATGTTTTATATATATTACATATTTCTATATATAACATTCATTTTATATATTATATATTTTATATATATCATATATTTTACATATATTATATATTCTATACACATGATACATTCTATATACATTATATATTATATATTTTATATATTATATATTTTATATATTATATATTTCATATATATTACATATTATATATTTATGTTATATATTTCATATATATTTTATATGAAATGTATAATATGTATCTTATATATGATATATTTTATATATTATATATTTTTATATAACATATAAAATTTATAATATATAATTTATATTTTATATATCTTATATATAAAATATAAAATATATTTTATATTATATATTTCATATGTATTATATATGAAATATATAATATGTATTTTATATATAACATGTATTTTATATGTTATATATTTTATATATATAATAATTTTATATATATTATATATTTTTATATATAATATATATTATATGTATTATATATTTTATATATATTATAAATTTTATATATATCTTATATATATTATATACGGTGTCTCTTTTCCCAGTCCCTGTTTCCCCCAGGTAATTCCCTACACTTCTTCTCCACAAACATAAATCAGGAATGAAGACCCAAGGGGAAAAAACCAAAAAAAAAAACCCAAAAAAAGGAAAGTAGAAAGATCTTTTTCCCTTTTTGTGGCTCTGCAGAGATTCCCATTCCCAGGAAGATTCTTCCCAGAGGTTTGGTTTTTTTTGGATGATTCACATTATCCTGCACTGCTCTCTTGTTTTCCCAGGGGTTTATATTTCCAAGCATGCAGACTGCCTCCATCCCAGCCCCTGGCACCATGGAAAATCGGGATATATTGTCATTTGCAAGCTAATTAAGGTAAAATCCAAGGTTTTATGGGGTTTTTTTTGTGTGTGGAGTGGTTTTCAGAGGCCACTAAAGAGCACAAATGGGTTTTAAAAAGACTTGTGGTGCCCATAACAGGGGAGAGGGGGTGAAATCAGATCCCACAGAGTCACAGATTCCCTGGATTCTCCTGCATTTTGGGGGGTTGAGGGGGAATCCTTAAGGTTGGTCAGACCAGAGCTCCATTTTATTCCTCCATGGAGCTGGTGTGTGACCCCCTTCTCCAGTGATTCCTGGCTCCAAACCCACCCTTTGTCCCTTGTCCAGTGATTCCTGGCTCCAAACCCACCTTGCTCCCTTTTTCTCTGGATTCCTGCCTCCAAACCCACCCTGCTCCCATCTCCTCTGGATTCCAGGCTCCAATCCCACCCTGCTCCCATTTCCTCTGGATTCCTGGCTCCAAACCCACCCTGCTCCCATCCCCTCCTGATTCCTGGTTCCAAACCCACGCTGCTCACTTTTCCTCTGAATTCCTGGCTCCAAATGCACCCTGCTCCCTTTTCCAGTGATTCCTGGCTCCAAACCTGCCCTGCTCCCTTTTTCTCTGGATTCCTGGCTCCAAACCCACCCTTTGTCCCTTTTCCAGTGATTCCTGGCTCCAAAACCACCCTACTCCCTTTTTCTCTGGATTTCTGGCTCCAAACCCACCCTGCTCCTGTCTCCTCTCAATTCCTGGCTCCAAACCCACCCTGCTCCCATCTCCTCTGGATTCCTGGCTCCAAACCCACCTTGCTCCCTTTTTCTCTGGATTCCTGCCTCCAAACCCACCCTGCTCCCATCTCCTCTGGATTCCAGGCTCCAATCCCACCCTGCTCCCATTTCCTCTGGATTCCTGGCTCCAAACCCACCCTGCTCCCATCCCCTCCTGATTCCTGGTTCCAAACCCACGCTGCTCACTTTTCCTCTGAATTCCTGGCTCCAAATGCACCCTGCTCCCTTTTCCAGTGATTCCTGGCTCCAAACCTGCCCTGCTCCCTTTTTCTCTGGATTCCTGGCTCCAAACCCACCCTTTGTCCCTTGTCCAGTGATTCCTGGCTCCAAACCCACCTTGCTCCCTTTTTCTCTGGATTCCTGCCTCCAAACCCACCCTGCTCCCATCTCCTCTGGATTCCAGGCTCCAATCCCACCCTGCTCCCATTTCCTCTGGATTCCTGGCTCCAAACCCACCCTGCTCCCATCCCCTCCTGATTCCTGGTTCCAAACCCACGCTGCTCACTTTTCCTCTGAATTCCTGGCTCCAAATGCACCCTGCTCCCTTTTCCAGTGATTCCTGGCTCCAAACCTGCCCTGCTCCCTTTTTCTCTGGATTCCTGGCTCCAAACCCACCCTTTGTCCCTTGTCCAGTGATTCCTGGCTCCAAACCCACCTTGCTCCCTTTTTCTCTGGATTCCTGGCTCTAAACCCACTCTGCTCCTGTCTCCTCTCAATTCCTGGCTCCAAACCCACCCTGCTCCCATCTCCTCTGGATTCCTGGCTCTAAACCCACTCTGCTCCCTTTTTGCTCTGGATTCCTGACTCCAAACCTGCCCTGCTCCCATTTCCTCTGGATTCCTGGCTCCAAAGCCACCCTTTCTCCCTTTTCCAGTGATTCCTGGCTCCAAACCCACCCTTTCTCCCATCTCCTCTCAATTCCTGGCTCCAAACCCACTCTTCTCCCTTTTCCTCTGGATTCCTGGCTCCAAACCCACCCTACTCCCATCTCCTCTGGATTCCTGGCTCCAAACCCACCTTGCTCCCTTTTCCTCTGGATTCCTGGCTCCAAACCCACCCTGCTCCCATCTCCTCTGGATTCCTGGCTCCAAAACCACGCTGCTTCCTTTTTCTCTGAATTCCTGGCTCCAAACCCACCCTGCTCCCATCTCCTCTGGATTCCTGGCTCCAAACCCACCCTGCTCCGATCCCCTCCTGATTCCTGGCTCCAAACCCACCCTTTCTCCCTTTTCCAGTGATTCCTGGCTCCAAACCCACCCTGCTCCCATCTCCTCTGGATTCCTGGCTCCAAACCCGCCCTGCTCCCATCTCCTCCCCCGAGCAGTGAAGCTTTGCCTCCCACACCCAAATAATCCCAATTTTTGGAACGACCCCCCCCAGCCCCCTCACGGCGTCGGGAAGCGCGGGCGGGGCTTCCCCTCACGCCGCGTTTTGGCGGGAAACCGAAGCTTTACTCCTGCCGGAGTGAATTCCTGTGGGAAATGGGATGTGTTAACGTCTCCGTGGTGTTTTCCCGATCCAGGGGAAGGTCCGGGTGATCCCTGAGGATTACACCACCACCTACACCTGCCCCTCTCCGGGCTACGACTGCCACGTCGCCGAGAGCCGCGAGCCGGGATCGGCCGCGCCCAGCCCCTGCCAGGCCTTCGAGCAGAGCCAGGTACCTCCAGCAGAGACCTGACCCTCCCCTGGGGGCTCCAGCCTCGAGCTCCCCTCATTCCTCACCCTGCTCATCCGTGGTTTTTTCCCCCTCTTTCCCAGTACTACGTGTACGAGGTGTCCGGCGGCAGCCCGGCCCAGCGGCCCAGGCAGGTCTGTCCCTACATCGTCCTCTGCTGCCAGTACAGGGACCCCAAGGACGTGGCCATGGAAGAAGACCTGTAAGCAGCAGCTCCCTGGCATTCCAAAAAAAAAAAAAAAAAATTGGCTTTTGTGGCCTGTTTTCCCCTTTTTTTTTTCTTTTTTTTTTTTTCTCCCCCCCTATTCCTAAATGATCTTTTTATTTCCTTTCCCCGCAGGCCCGAGCGCGACCACCAAGGTAGGAATTCCTGGGGGTTGGGTTGGGTTTGTGTCATAAATGTGCTTTAATCACTTTGTTCCCCTCTCCTGCTTTTCCTGAGCTGTTTTCCTGAGCTGTTTTCCCTCTCTCTCTCCTGTAGGACTGTACTGCCCATGGAGGGGAGAACTCGCCATCCAGGGAAAGCTGCTGTGCAACATCACCCTGAGGACCCCCTACAGCTCCTCCCTCCCAGCCCAGCTGTGAGTTGGCCTTTTCCTTCCTTTCCTTGGAATTTTTGGGGGTCCCTGCACCAATTTTTGTCTCTGTCAGGACAACCCTCGGCGCCAGATGAGGATATGGGATCATGGAATGCTTTGGGTGGGAAGGGACCTCACAGATCATCCACTTCCATGGGCAGGGACGCTTCCCACTATCCCAGGCTGCTCCAAACCTGGCCTTGGACACTTCCAGGACCTGTGATTTGAGGATTTAAGGATCCTGGTTACAACAGGAGCCTCCAATCAGCCAAGTGCTGGGAAAGCTGCACCTTCCCTCCGGTTCCACAGGGACAGGATTCCCAGCATTCCCTGCTATCCCTGATCCTGGAAGCTTTTCCTGCTGCTCATCCTGCTGTTTCCCCACAGGCCTCCCAGGCTGGACATCAGCCACGTCATGGGATTGTCAGACCTGAGGAAAAAACTGCCAGAAGCTGCCTTTGGGAAAAGGAATTACACCGGGAATGAGGGTGAGCGTGAAACCTTCCAGTGGGATCCTCCTGCTGTGCCACGGGAATTGCCACAGGGAGTCGGGTCAGGGCCCTGTTCTGAAGGGATTACAGATAGGAAAATATCAGGGAATGTAAGAAAATACATGGAAAAATACCAGGGCAGCTCAGGGATGTTTCCTGTCCACATTCCATGTGGTTTCCTGGTGTGATAGAACCCTCTTCCCAACAGAACTTCCTTAACCAACCCATTCCTGGGCCAGGAAAAGGTGGGATAAACCCCTTTTCCCGATAGAACTTCCTTAACCAGCCCATTCCTGGGACAGGAAAAGGTGGGAGACCCTGTTTAAAAAGCCAGGAATATTTTCCTGTCCACATTCCATGTGGTCTCCTGGTGTGATAAACCCCTCTTCCCAACACAACTCCTCAACCAGCCCATTCCTGGGCCAGGAAAAGATGGGATACTCTGTTTGGAGAGCCAGGGATGTTTTCCTGTCCACATTCCATGTGGTCTCCTGGTGTGATAGAACCCTCTTCCCAACAGAACTTCCTCAACCAACCCATTCCTGGGCCAGGAAAAGGTGGGATAAACCCCTTTTCCCAACACAATTCCTTAAGCAGCCCATTCTTGGGCCAGGAAAAGGTGGGATACTCTGTTTGGAGAGCCAGGGATGTTTTCCTGTCCACATTCCATGTGGTCTCCTGGTGTGATAAACCCTCTTCCCAACACAGCTCCTCAACCAGCCCATTCCTGGGCCAGGAAAAGGTGGGATAAACCCCTTTTCCCAACAGAACTTCCTCAACCAGCCCATTCCTGGGCCAGGAAAAGCTGGGATGCCCCCTTTGGAGAGCTGGGCTCCCATCCTGGAGGTGCCACAACCAGAATCAAATGCAGGGAGACAAAAATCCCCCTCCTTACCCCATCTCCCTATGAGATGGGAACACTTTCCACCTCTTGGATTCTGGGAATCCAATATCCAACAGCACAAACCCACGGATTTGGAGAAGGAGGGAGAGAAATCCCAACGAGTTCTTTTTAAATCCCATTGTTCCCACCCATCCCTGAGGGACAGGAGCACTTCTTTGTTCAGAGTTTCACCCCAAAAAGCAGCATTTTAACACCAAATCCCCTCCCTCCTGCCCCCAGTCTGCTTCCAGGGGGTTTATTCCAGCCTGTATGAAGTGGAAATATCCGATGAGGACCAACATAAAATGGATCAGCTGGTAGAAAACCTGAAGGAAAAGGACTTGGTAAGTGTTTTAAAAGAATTCTGGGATGGAAGTGGAGCTTGAACTCTCGAAATTCATGTTAAAATTATTCCCAGTTAATGCAAAACAGGAGGAATTTCCCTGCTTTAATTATTATTTTATCCTCAAACGTGATTTAATCTTTCTCTGCTAATGGAAAATCAACCCCCTCTGAGCTGGCAGCTGGATTTTCCTTGGGGTGTAGGATCTGATATCAGACATTTTCCCATCACACTCGGGTCTTTTTATTCCCAGTGGGATTCTCCTGCTTCCTGGTGACTCCAGGGGAAAAAAAAAAACCCTGGGATTTGTGCCTGGAGTGGGTTTGGCTTTTGCTTGCTGCTGCTCCTGCCTCACATTCTGTGCTTCCCATGGATCCAGGCTCGTAAATCCGGGGCTGTCTGGGCACATTTTCCCCTCACTGGGAGTTGGCAGCAGCCCAGGAGCCACCTGGAAGTGCAGCTTCCCACCTGGAATGTGTCTTTGGGGATCCCTGAGGGGGAAAAAGTGCCTGAATTATGGATTAATCCTCTGTTGGGGAAATCCTGAGGGGGAAAAAGGGGGACAGGGAAGATCTGTCCTTGCTGCAGCTCCTCAGTTCCCAGATCCACGATGTCCCTGTTTTCTTCTCCCTCTGGGAAGGCTCCAGGGAGAGCTGAGAGCCCCTGGCAGGGCCTGAAGGGGCTCCAGGAGAGCTGGAGAGGGACTGGGGACAAGGGATGGAGGGACAGGACACAGGGAATGGCTTCCCAGTGCCAGAGGGCAGGGATGGATGGGATATTGGGAAGGAATTGCTGCTGGGAGGGTGGGGAGGGGCTGGAATGGAATTCCCAGAGAAGCTGTGGTTGACTCTGGATCCCTGGAAGTGTCCAAGGCCAGGCTGGAGCAACCTGGGCTAGTGGGAGGTGTCCCTGGGATTGGAACTGGATGGGCTTTAAGATCCCTTCCCACCCAAAGGTGAGGATGAACAGAAGCTTTTGGGACTGGATCCCTCTGCCCTGGAGCCAGGCTGGGAGAGCTGGGAATGTTCCCCTGGAGAAGAGAAGGCTCCAGAAAAATCTGAGAGCCCCTTGCAGGGCCTAAAGGGGCTCCAGGAGAGCTGGAGAGGGATTTGGGACAAGGGATGGAGGGACAGAACACAGGGAATGGCTTCCCAGTGCCGAAATAATGAATTTACAGCTCCTTTGACTGAGGATATTTATCTTCATTTTTGGTTTCTTAGGGAGCCAGCTGGGAGGGGTTTGAGGGCTGGATAATAAGGGGATGAAGGAGATGAACCCTTTTGGGACACGAGTGGCACAGGAAAAAGTGTCCCTGTCACCGGGGTGGCATCGCCAGCGGTGCCAAGGAGGGGGAAAAAGGAGGGGCTGCTCCAACTTTTTTCCTGTGTCTCTTCCAGGCAATCATCAAATATTTGCAGGATCAGGGAGTCCTCATCCTCCTCACGCCATCAGATGGTAAGAGGGGGGAAAATCTGGGATTAAACTCCTGTATCCCGCGTTTTCTCCCGTGTTCTCCCATGTTCTCCCATTTTCTCCTGTGTTCTCCCCTTTTCTCCCCTTTTCTCCTTTTTTCTCCTTTTTTCTCCTTTTTTCTCCTTTTTTCTCCTTTTTTCTCCCTTTTTCTCCCATGTTCTCCCATTTTCTCCTGTTTTCTCTCGTTTTCTCCGGTGTTTTCCCATTTTCTCCCATTTTCTCCCATTTTCTCCCATTTTCTCCCATTTTCTCCCATGTTCTCCCATGTTCTCCTGTTTTCTCCTGTGTTTTCCCGTTTTCTCCCATTTTCTCCCATCTTCTCCCCTTTTCTCCCCTTTTCTCCCCTTTTCTCCCCTGTTCTCCCCTTTTCTCCCCTCTTCTCCCATCTTCTCCCATATTTCCTCCCCTTTTCTCCCCTTTTCTCCCCTTTTCTCCCCTTTTCTCCCATCTTCTCCCATGTTTTCCCCTGTTCTCCCCTTTTCTCCCCTTTTCTCCCCTTTTCTCCCCTTTTCTCCCCTTTTCTCCCCTTTTCTCCCCTTTTCTCCCCTTTTCTCCCCTGTTCTCCCCTGTTCTCCCATGTTCTCCCATCTTCTCCCGTTTTCCCATTTTCTCCCATCTTCTCCCATTTTCTCCCGTTTTCCCATTTTCTCCCATTTTCTCCCATGTTCTCCTCTTTTCTCCCATCTTCTCCCGTGTTCTCCTGTGTTCTCCTGTGTTCTCCTGTGTTTTCCCATTTTCTCCCGTTTTCCCATGTTCTCCCATGTTCTCCCCTTTTCTCCCATGTTTTCCCCTTTTCTCTCCTTTTCTCCCCTTTTCTCCCCATTTTCTCCCCTTTCCTCCCCTTTCCTCCCCTTTTCCCCCTTTTCCCCCCTTTTCTCCCATATTCTCCCATATTTCCTCCCCTTTTCTCCCCTTTCCTCCCCTGTTCTCCCCTGTTCTCCCCTGTTCTCCCCTGTTCTCCCCTGTTCTCCCCTGTTCTCCCCTTTTCCCCCCTTTTCCCCCCTCTTCCCCCCTTTTCTCCCATATTCTCCCATATTTCCTCCCCTGTTCTCCCCCTTTTCCCCCCTCTTCCCCCCTTTTCTCCCATATTCTCCCATATTTCCTCCCCTGTTCTCCCCCGTTCCCCCTCTCCCCCATTCCCCTCTCAGGCCCGTTCTCTCCCCCAGGCCCGGACTCGCGGCCGCCGCTGGCCCTGCTGGCCCTGTTCCTGTTCTCCTCGCCCCGCTCGCTCAGCCCCCGAGGTAGGACCTGCCCTCCCCTCTTGATTGGGGTGGGATCCTCCCCAGAAAGGCCCAGTTTGGGAATTTTCCTCTCAGGAATTCCCCTGTGGCGTTGGCACAGCAGGACAAGGCCCAGCTCTGGTTAGGCTGGGCTTTGGGCTGGGCTTTGGGCTGGGCTTTAGGCTGGGCTAAAGCTGCTCCCCCTTGGGGATGGGGAGAAATGGGGAGAAATGGGAATTAAATAGAGATAAATATTGGGAAATGGGAATTAAATAGTGATAAATGGGGATAAATATTGAGAAATGGGGATAAATGTGGAGAAATAGGGATAAATGGAGATAAATGGAGATAAATGGAGATAAATAGGGATAAATGGAGATAAATAGGGATAAATGGAGATAAATAGGGATAAATGAAGATAAATAGGGATAAATGGGGATAAATGGTGATAAATATTGAGAAATGGGGAGAAATGGGGAGAAATGGAGATAAATAGTGATAAATGGAGGTAAATGGTGATAAATGGTGATAAATGGTGATAAATAGTGATAAATAGTGATAAATGGAGATAAATAGTGATAGTGGTAAATGGGGATTAATGGTGATAAATATTGATAAATAGTGATAAATGGGGATAAATATTGAGAAATGGTGAGAAATGGGGATAACTGGGGATAAATATTGATAAATGGGGGTAAATGGTGATAAATGGTGATAAATGGTGATAGTAGTAAATGGGGATTAATGGTGACAAATATTGATAAATAGTGATAAATGGGGATAAATATTGAGAAATAGTGATAAATAGTGATAAAGAGTGATAGTGATAAATGGTGGTAAATGGTGATAAATGGTGATAAATCTTGATAAATGGTGAGAAATGGTGATAAATAGTGATAGTGATAATTGGGGATAAATGGGGATAAATATTGAGAAATGGGGATTAATTGGGGATAAATGGGGATAAATATTGAAAAATAAAAATAAATGGTGATAAATATTGATAAATGGTGAGAAATGGGGATAAATGGGGATAAATAGTGATAAATAGTGATAAACAGTGATAAACAGTGATAGTGATAAATGGTGGTAAATGGTGCTAAATTGTGATAAATAGTGAAAAATGGTGATAAATATGGATAAATGGTGATAAATATTGATAAATGGGGATAAATGGAGATAAACAGTGATAGTGATAATTGGGGATAAATGGGGATAAATATTGAGAAATGGTGATAAATGGTGAGAAATGGTGATAAATTTTGAAAAATAAAGATAAATGGTGAGAAATGGTGATAAATATTGATAAATATTGATAAATGGTGATAAAGAGTGATAAGGCATGATAAAGAGTGATAAGTGGTGATAAATGGTGAGAAATAGTGATAGTGGTAAATGGGGATAAATATTGATAAATAGTGATAAATATTGAGAAATGGGGATAAATGGGGATAAATATTGAGAAATGGTAATTAAATAGTGATAAATGGTGATGAATATTGAGAAATGGGGAGAAATGGTGATAAATATTGATAAATATTGATAAATGGTGAGAAATGGAGATAAATGGTGAGAAATGGTGATAAATGGAGATAAATACTAAAAATGGGGATATGTGGGGATATGTGGTGATAAAGAGTGATAAATGGTGATAATATTGATAATTGGTGAGAAATGGTGAGAAATAGTGAGAAATGGTGAGAAATATTGATAAATGGATAAATGGGGATAAATGGAGATAAATACTAATAAATGGGCATAAATGGAGATAAATATTGGTAAATGGGGATAAATATTGATAAAGGGGGATAAATATTGAGAAATGGTGGGAAATGGGGATAAATTTTGATAAATATTGATAAATAGTGATAAATATTGAGAAATGGGGATAAATAGTTATGGTGATAAATAGTGATAGTGATAAATACTGATAAATGGGGATTAATAGTGATAAATGGGGATAAATAGTGATAAATGGGGATAAATATTGATAAATGGGGATAAATAGTGATAAATGGGGATAAATATTGAGAAATGGGGATAAATATTGATAAATAGTGAGAAATGGTGATAAATATTGGTAAGTGGTGATAAATGGTGGTAAGTGGTGATAAATATTGATAAATTGTGATAAATGAGGTTAAATATTGATAAATGGTGAGAAATGGTGAGAAATGGTGAGAAATGGTGAGAAATAGTTATGGTGAGAAATGGTAATAAATATTGATAAATGGTGAGAAATATTGATAAATGGTGAGAAATGATGATCAATGGTGAGAAACATGGATAAATAATTAATTTTCAGCTCCCTGAAGTGGCTGCTGGGAGCCTGGTCCTGCAAAGCCTGGCTTAAATCCCTCAGCTGTGCTCAGGGGAGGCACTTGTGCTCAGGGCAGAGCTCCCAGTGGGAAAGAAGGGAATTGTTTTTCCCTGGAGATAACAAGGGGGAAAGAAAGAAAAAACAGGGCTCCCTGCAAGGTCACAGCGTGGGGAGGGTGAAGAGAGGGGGGAAAAGGGGGAATTCTGCCTAAAAAACAGGGAGGAGACAGGGGAGGGCCCCAAAATGTGCTGATTTTCCTGGAGGATAAACACAGGGAGCCTGGAAAAAGGGTGGAAAGGGATTTTTGTGGTGACAGGACAAGGGGAGTGGCTTTAAACCCAAAGGGAGCAGAGGTTTTATAACTTCCAGGGACAAAGTTCTTCCTTCAGGATTGGGATACAAGGTGGGTTTGGAAGTTGGGTGAAGCCAAGGTGGTCATTTGGCATCTCAGGGTGACTTTGATGCCCCAAATTCAGTGCCCTGAGCACCCAGAGATTGAGATTCTCTGCCCAACAGCCTCTGGAGCAGAGGGATTTATCCCTGGAAAATGTTTAGTGTGAGGAGAACAGGCCAAGGAGGGATTTACTGTGTGGGAGAGAAGGGGATGGAGACAGGGGAGGGCCCCAAAATGTGCTGATTTTCCTGGAGAACAAACACAGGGAGCCTGAAAAAAGGATGGAAAGGGATTTTTGTGGTGACAGGACAAGGGGAGTGGCTTCAAACAAAGAGCAGGGTTTTATAACTTCCAGGGACAAAGTTCTTCCTTCAGGATTGGGATACAAGGTGGGTTTGGAAGTGGAGTAAAAACATGGTGGTACTTTGGCATCTCAGGGGGTCTTTGATGCCCCAAATTCAGTGCCCTGAGCACCCAAATCTTGAGATCCTGCTGCCCAACAGCCTCTGGAGCAGAGGGATTTATCCCTGGAAAAGGCTGAGTGTGAGGAGAACAGGCCAAGGAGGGATTTCCCTTGTGGGAGAGAAGGGGATGGAGACAGGGGAGGGCCCCAAAATGTGCTGATTTTCCTGGAGGATAAACACAGGGAGCCTGGAAAAAAGGATGGAAAGGGATTTTTGTGGTGACAGGACAAGGGGAGTGGCTTCAAACTGAAAGGGAGCAGAGTTTTTATAACTTCCAGGGACAAAGTTCTTCCTTCAGGATTGGGATACAGGGTGGGTTTGGAAGTTGGGTGAAGCCAAGGTGGTAATTTGGCATCTCAGGGTGACTTTGATGCCCCAAATTCAGTGCCCTGAGCACCCAGAGATTGAGATCCTGCTGCCCAACAGCCTCTGGAGCAGAGGGATTTACCCCTGGAAAAGGCTGAGTGTGAGGAGAAGAGGCCAAGGAGGGATTTCCCTGGAGTTTTGGGAGAAGGTGATGGAGACAGGGAAGGGCACAAGGAACATCCCAGGAAGCACCAGGAGCTCGTTGCTGGGAAGGTTTGGAGCTGCTGAAGAGGATGTGGAGCCTGAGGGCAGCAAAGCAAAGAGCTGGGAAAAAGGAGAACATGGAATGAACACGGATTTTTCCACATATTTCCCACATATTACGTGTCCTGGTCTGGACCTGGATGGTTTCCAGATGTTTTCCCTCTGGTGCCAGCAGGATTCCTGCCTGTCTTGTCCTGGGAGCCAGTCCTGGCCATCCCCTGGCTCCAAGACCTCTTTTCCCTGGGATTGAAAACCCCTTTTTCCTTGGGCAATAATGCTTCCCATTCCCTGGCATTAAAAACCCTCTTTCCTTGGGTAATAATACTTTCTATTCCCTGGGATTAAAACCTTTTTTCCTTGGGCAAAAATCATTCCCCTTCCCTGGGATTAAAAACCCTCTTTCCTTGGGCAAAAATGTTTCCCATTCCCTGGGATTAAAACCCTTTTTCCTTGGGCAAAAATGATTCCCATTCCCTGGGATTAAACCCCCCTTTTCCTTGGGTAATAATGCTTCCCATTCCCTGGGATTAAAACCCTTTTTCCTTGGGCAAAAATCATTCCCCTTCCCTGGCATTAAAAACCCTCTTTCCTTGGGTAATAATACTTCCTATTCCCTGAGACTAAAACCCTTTTTCCTTGGGCAAAAATGATTCCCCTCCCCTGGGATTAAAACCTCTTTTCCTTGGGTAATAAGGTTTCCCATTCTTTAGGATTAAAACCCCATTTTTTGGGAAAACCTCATTTTTTCCCCTTTTGGGAAACCCCAATGTTTCCCGTTCCCTGGGTTTAAAAACCCTTTTTCCTTGGGCAAAAATGATTCCCCTCCCCTGGGATTAAAACCTCTTTTCCTTGGGTAATAAGGTTTTCCATTCCTTAGGATTAAACCCCCATTTTCCTTGGCTATTTATGTTTCCCATTCCCTGGGATTAAAAACCCTTTTTCCTTGGGCAATAATGCTTCCCATTCCCTGGAATTAAAAACCCTTTTTCCTTGGGCAATAATGCTTCCTATTCCCTGGAATTAAAAACCCTTTTTCCTTGGGCAAAAATGTTTCCCATTCCCTGGGATTTAAACCCCATTTTCCTTGGGCAAAAATCATTCCCATTCCCTGGGATTAAAACCCCTTTTTCCTTGGGCAATAATGCTTCCTATTCCCTGGGATTAAAACCCTTTTTCCTGGGGCAAAAATGATTCCCCTCCCCTGGGATTATAACCTCTTTTCCTTGGGTAATAAGGTTTCCCATTCCTTAGGATTAAAACCCCATTTTCCTTGAGTAATAATGTTTCCCGTTCCCTGGAATTAAAAACACTTTTTCCTTGGGCAATAATGCTTCCTATTCCCTGGGATTAAAACCCTTTTTCCTTGGGCAAAAATCATTCCCATTCCCTGGGATTAGAAACCCTTTTCCCTTGGGCAATAATGATTCCCCTCCACTGGGATTAAAACCTCTTTTCCTTGGGTAATAAGGTTTTCCATTCCTTAGGATTAAAACCCCATTTTCCTTGGCTATTAATGTTTCCCATTCCCTGGGATTAAAAACCCTCTTTCCTTGGGCAAAAATGTTTCCCATTCCCTGGGATTTAAACCCTTTTTCCTTGGGCAAAAATGATTCCCCTTCCCTGGGATTAAAAACCCCTTTTCCTTGGGCAAAAATTATTCCCATTCCTGGGATTAGAAGCCCTTTTTCCCTGGGTATTAATGTTTCATATTCCCTGAGATTAAAACCCTTTTTCCTTGGGCAAAAATGATTCCCCTTCCCTGGGATTAAACCCCTTTTTCCTTGGGCAATAATGTTTCCCCTCCCCTGGGATTAAAACCCTTTTTCCTTGGGTAATAAGGTTTCCCATGCCTCGGGATTAAACCCCCATTTTTTTGGGGAGAACCTCATTTTTTCCCTTTTGGGAAACCCCAATGTTTCCCATTCCCTGGGATTAAAAACCCATTTTCCTTGGGCAAAAATGATTCTCATTCACTGGGATTAAAAGCCCTTTTCCCATAGTTATAATGTTTCCCATTCCCTGGTATTAAAACCCTTTTTCCTTGGGTAATAAGGTTTCCCATTCCTCAGGATTAAACCCCCATTTTTTTGGGGAGAACCTCATTTTTTTCCCTTTTGGGAAACCCCAATGTTTCCCATTCCCTGGGATTAAAAACCCATTTTCCTTGGGCAATAATGCTTCCCATTCCCTGGCATTAAAAACCCCTTTTCCTTGGGCAAAAATTATTCCCATTCCTGGGATTAGAAGCCCTTTTTCCCTGGGTATTAATGTTTCATATTCCCTGAGATTAAAACCCTTTTTCCTTGGGCAATAATGTTTCCCATTCCCTGGGAATAAAACCCTTTTTCCTTAGGCAAAAATGATTCCCATTCCCTGGCATTAAACCCCATTTTTCCTTGGGCAAAAATGATTCCCATTCCCTGGGATTAAAACCCTTTTTCCTTGGGCAATAATGCTTCCCATTCCCTGGGATTAAAAAACCTCTTTCCTTGGGTAATAAGGTTTCCCATTCCTTAGGATTAAACCCCCATTTTTTGGGCAAACCTAATTTTTTCCCTTTTGGGAAACCCCAATGTTTCCCATTCCCTGAGATTAAACCCCTTTTTCCTTGGGCAAAAGTCATTCCCCTTCCCTGGGATTAAAACCTCTTTTCCTTGGGTAGTAATGTTTCCCATTCCGTAGGATTAAAACCCCATTTTCCTTGGCTATTAATGTTTCCCATTCCCTGGGATTAAAAACCCTCTTTCCTTGAGTAATAATGTTTCCCATTCCCTGGAATTAAAAACCCTTTTTCCTTGGGCAAAAATCATTCCCATTCCCTGGGATTAGAAGCCCTTTTTCCTTGGGCAATAATGCTTCCCATTCCCAGGGATTAAACCCCTTTTTCCTTGGGTAATAAGGTTTTCCATTCCTTAGGATTAAAACCCCATTTTCCTTGGCTATTAATGTTTCCCATTCCCTGGGATTAAAACCTCTTTTCCTTGGGTAATAAGGTTTCCCATTCTTTAGGATTAAAACCCCATTTTCCTTGGCTATTAATGTTTCCCATTCCCTGGGATTAAAAGCCCTTTTTCCTTGGATAATAAGGTTTCCTATTTCCAAACAAGCTGGGAATCCGTTCCCTCCCTGTCCCGACGGGTGTCAGGAGGAATGTTGGGAAGGCTCGGGGTGTCAGGAGGAATGTTGGGAAGGCATTCCCAAGGCGGAGGTGGAGCCAGGCAGCTGGGAAAGCGGCTCTCCCAGGGATGCCCGGGCCTGCCAAAAACAAGGAGCGGGAAAAATCCCCCATCTGGGAGGGAAGAGGCGACAGGGAAGGGCACTGGGATTGCCGGGGAAAAACCAGCGGGATCGCGATGGGAAGCGGGGCCGAGCCCGGGGGTGCGAAGCACCAGCAGAGGGAAAAGCTGGATGAGCCTGGTTTGTGTGGAAAGGGAGCTCCAAGTGACCACTTGCGGGCTCTCCGGGAATTTTGGGACGGCGGGAGCCGAATTCCATGGAGACACGTGAATTCCATGGAGACACGTGCGAGGGCAGCCGCCCTGGAGCCGCTGCGGGGGCGGGAATGGTTTTTTTTTTGGGATCTTCGGCTGGTTCAAGGCAGGGTTTTGAGATGCAGATCGAGCTGGGAGGGGTGGGTGGGACCCCCGAGGCTGTGAAATTCCAGCCGATGGGATAACAAAGGGTACGAAGTCCACGTGGTCAGCGGCCACGTGGAGGGGCACCGGGAGACTGGGATCCATGAGGAAGAGCGGGACGGGAGCACGGGGAGGCTGAAGGTATAAATCCCAGGGGTTCCTTCGGCTCCTCGGGCTCTTCCCGCGTTTCCAGCCCCGGGAATGAGGTGTTTATGGAATCTGGGGCTGCGCCGCGATGGAACCGGGAAGGAAACTTGGGAGATTTGGGGGGTGGGGGGGAGTCCTGGAGCCAGGTCACGGAGCTGCTGTTGGGAAGGGGCTGCGATCCCAGCAGGGAAAATCTGCGGGGCTGGCGTTGGGATGGCCAGGGAGGCTTGGGAATGGTGGGGCTGGGAAGTTTTCCCGACGGGTTTTTGGCAGGATCAGCTTTGGGAAATCCCCCGTTCTTTATTCCTGCCCCGGGGGGGGTGTTTGTGTCCCTCATCCCGGAGCTGGACCTGCTGGAAGTTGGGCGTGAGCAGGGGCACAACCCCAGCGAGCTGTAAATGGTGCTGCTCCCTACATTTAAACGAGTTTAAAAGGGAAAAAAATATCACAGATTCCATGTATTTTAGAGCTCTGAAATGCTGGATTTAATGGGAATTCGTGGAGCAAAGGGTCATAGACCACTCTGTGAGCCATCTCCCCCTGGAATTTCCTGCAGGACGGGGCTGGCTGATACAACACCAGCCTTTCCACCTGGGTTTAATTCACCTTAATCCACTCTTTCTGACTCCCACTCGCAGCTCCTTGTCACCCTCAGCAGTCACAAACATCCCTCAAACCCGGGACATCTCCCGGCCGGGGAGTTCTGGAGCTTCTCGTGCTCGAGGGAGCTGATTTGGGGGGGGGGAGTTAAAATTCAACCCTTTTTAACTATTTCCCCCCCTTTTCGCAGCGGAAAAACGCGCTCCGAGGGCCATCAGGAAATACGGCGACAAGAGGGACATCCCCTGGAAAGTGGCCTCCCTCCTGCCGGGGCTCCGCTACGCCCTGAGGAAAGCCGGGAGCTGCCCCTGGAACGACTCGGTCAGCGCCAGCACCAGGATCAAGCAGCACTTCCAGGAGTACGCGAAGCTGGGGCAGGACCCGGAGCCCGAGGGCGGCGACCACCTGAGCCTTCCCCCTGCGGAGGAGGGATCCAACCCCTTCCAGAGATCCCCGGAGAAGTCCCTGTGCCAGCTGCGGCACTACCTCCTCAACCCCAAGAGCTACACCCTGAAGCTGTCGGCGGCCACCGGCTGCTTGAAGGGGGACGGGCAGTCCCTGCTCGGCGCTGCTGCTGCTGCTGCTGCTCCTGCCCCGCCCGCCGCTCCCAGGAGGGAATCCCCCAATTCCCGGGGCGGGGCAGAGCCCGAGGGAGGTTCCAGCGATCCCCGGGGGGAGCAGGGAAGGAGGAAATCCACCCGGCTCCTCATGAGCAGGAGGAGGGGCTCGGCGGAGGCTCCAGCGGGAGACGATGGCAGGAGCGCCAAGAGGAAACCCAGCGCCTCTCCCTCTTCCAAAAGGGCGGGATCCACAGGGAATTCCAAGGGGTCCTTGCTTAAGTTGGCCAACCTGCAGCTTCCACACGGGAGGAAAAGAGGTAAGGGCTGTGGATAGACTGACTTCATCCGAGTGGGATGGTCGGGGGTCACTTGGAGTCATCCCGAGGGCTGACTTTGTCCAGGTGGGATACTTGGAGTGCACTTGGAGTCATCCCAAGGGGCCCAGAGCTCCTGGCAGCACCCAAACAAATCTGGGGTGGTGTTTCCACAGCCTCTGGTTCTCCTGGGAAGGAGAACTGAAGGAAAAAAAGAGGGAACCCAGGGAATGTCAGTGAAATGCCTGAGAGTGGGTGTTGTTCCCTTCCTTTGCTTCCAGGTGACAGGGACATCATCAGGTCATGGCAGTGAATTTACTACCAAATTATTATTTATTTATTGTTTATTTCTGACCATTTATTCATTACCAAATGATTATTTATTTATTTATTATTTAATTTTGGCCATATATTAATAGATGAGAGCAGGATGATGAGAAGTCAAACAAATCATACAAACATCTCCCCCTTCCCAGGCTTGATTTTATTCCTGATTCCTCTTTAGTCTTTGCCATCCCCCAAGGTGCCCAGAGCTCCTGGCAGCACCCAAACAAATCTGGGGTGGTGTTTCCACAGCCTCTGGTTCTCCTGGGAAGGAGAACTGAAGGAAAAAGAAGGAACTCAGAGCTAGGACAGGGAATGTCAGTGAAATGCCTGAGAGTGGGTGTTGTTCCCTTCCTTTGCTTCCAGGTGACAGGGACATCATCAGGTCATGGCAGTGAATGTATTACCAAATTATTATTTATTTATTGTTTATTTATGACCATTTATTAGTAAATCAGAGCAGGATAATGGGAAGTCAAACAAATCATACAAACATCTCCCCCTTCCCAGACTTGATTTTATTCCTGATTCCTCTTTAATCTTTGCCATCCCCCAAGGTGCCCAGAGCTGCTGACAGCATCCAAACAAATGTGTGGTGGTGTTTCCACAGCCTCTTGTTCTCCTGGGAAGGAGAACTGAAGGAAAAAAAGAGGGAACCCAGGGAATGTCAGTGAAGGTGCCTGAGAGTGGGTGTTGCTCCCTTCCTTTGCTTCCAGGTGACAGGGACATCATCAGGTCATGGCAGTGAATGTATTACCAAGTGATTATTTATTTATTGTTTATTTCTGACCATTTATTAGTTAATCAGAGCAGGATGATGGGAAGTCAAACAAATCATACAAACATCTCCCCCTTCCCAAGGTGCCAGAGCTCCTGGCAGCATCCAAACAAATCTGTGGAAATGTTTCCTCAGTCTTTTGTTCTCTTGGGAAGGAGAACTGAAGGAAAAAAAGAGGGAACCCAGGGAATGTCAGTGAAGGTGCCTGAGAGTGGGTGTTGTTCCCTTCCCTTGCTTCCAGGTGACAGGGACATCATCAGGTCATGGCAGTGAATGTATTACCAAATTATTATTTCTTTATTGTTTATTTATTACCATTTATTAGTAAATCAAAGCAGGATAATGGGAAGTGAAAGAAATCCTACAAACACCTTCCCCCTTCCCAGGCTGAACTTTATTCCTGATTCCTCTTTAATCTTTGCCATCCCCCAAGGTGCCCAGAGCTCCTGGCAGCATCCAGACAAATGTGTGGTGGTGTTTCCACAGCCTCTGGTTCTCCTGGGAAGGAGAACTGAAGGAAAAAGAGAGGGAACCCAGGGAATGTCAGTGAAGGTGCCTGAGAGTGGGTGTTGTTCCCTTCCTTTGCTTCCAGGTGACAGGGACATCATCAGGTCATGGCAGTGAATGTATTACCAAATTATTATTTATTTATTGTTTATTTATTACCATTTATTTATTACCAAATGATTATTTATTTATTTATTATTTAATTTTGACCATATATTAATAGATGAGAGCAGGATGATGAGAAGTGAAACAAATCATACAAACATCTCCCCCTTCCCAGACTTGATTTTATTCCTGATTCCTCTTTAATCTTTGCCATCCCCCAAGGTGCCCAGAGCAGGCACAGACCTCCTGGCAGCACCCAAACAAATCTGGGGTGGTGTTTCCACAGCCTCTTGTTCTCCTGGGAAGGAGAACTGAAGAAAAAAAAGAGGGAACCCAGGGAATGTCAGTGAAATGCCTGAAAGTGGGTGTTGTTCCCTTCCCTTGCTTCCAGGTGCCAGGGACACGAGCCCAGGGTTTATTCCCGTTATTAAATCCGAGCAGGATAACGAGAAGTCAAACAAATCTTACAAACACCTCCCCCCTTCCCAGGCTGAACTTTATCCCTGATTCCTTTATAACCTGCCTTTTTAACACATTCCAACCCCTAAAGACATGTCCTCCCTCCCCCTATTCCCAGGTGCCGAGGTCCTGTCCGCCAAAATCGTCCGCAAATCCCCGGAGAAGCCCGCGGAGAAGGGAGACGACGCTCCCGGCATTCCCGACTCTCCCGATCCAGCAGCAAAGAGAGCGAAGGCTGCAGAGAGCCCAGACACCCCCAGTCCTGTTCCTGACCCCGTTCCCATTCCCATGGAGGTGCCTCGTGCCGAGAGAGCCCCGACTCCGGTGAAAAACAGGGAGCAGGAAAGTCCGGAGCGCGACCCATCCCAAGCTCCAGGCGACGGCGGCCGAGCGGGAAGCGGTGAGAGTTCCCTGGTTTGCCTTGGGAAATCGGTCCCTCAAAAGGCTGATTTGCCCAGTGATGGCAGTGAGAGGACAAGGGGATAAGGATTTTAACTGGAAGAGGCTAAATATTGGGATATTGGGAAGGAATTCCCTGGTGGTGCTGGCACAGGGCGCCCAGAGGAGCTGTGGTTGCCCCTGGATCCTTGGAAGTCTCCGAGGCTGGGTTGGACTGGGCTTGGAGTAAGGTGGGATTGTGGAGTGTGTCCCATGGCAGGGGGTTGGAATTAGATGGTCTTTAAGGTCCCTTCCAACCCAAAGCATTCCATGATCCCATGATCCAGCCCTGCCCTCGTGGGGTTCCCAAAGTGGATCTGGGATCCTTCGTGTTGGGTGGGTCCTGCTGAATCCCAGGATGTGCCAAAAATGCCACATCAGGGCGTTCAGCGGGAAGAAAATGCTCCATTCCCGTGTCTCACCCTCCAGGAAATTCCAGGTGGGACTTTTAGGACAGTTCTGGTTTAAGTGAGGTTTTACTGGAAGGGAGATTTTTGTGCTGGTTTTTAATCCCTCCTTTAATGACCCCACACTGGTTGTTTGACCTCGGGCCTGGAGCTGCAGTGAGGGGGCATTTTTGACACCAAAACCTAAATAAACTCCTATTTCTGTGCTCTGGCTGCCTTTGGGAACCCCCAGGTTTCTCTGTGTGTGTGCCCAGGGCTGTGTTATGAACAAATAATACACATTTTCTCTGTTTTAGAGGGGTTTTTTTTAATAACTGAATGATTGGATGAATCACACGGAGTTTATCTCACAAATGGAGTCTGTCTGTTGAAAATGCTCCAACCACAAGAAAAAACTTTAAGCAAAATCAGAGTGATGAAGGAAACCTAAAACATCTGGGGTTGTATTTAAGTGGCCGAGGGAGGTTTTTGTTCCCTGTGGGTGCCAGGCCTTTTATTTCTTTCCTGAAGTCACCGGGATCCAGATTCCCAGCTCTGGATCATTTCCCAGTAGCCACGACCTCCATGCCCATGGAGATGTTTCAAGTGTGAGAAATCCATGTTCAGAGAATCACAGAATCACAGGATCAGCTGGGTTGGAATGTGTGGATCTCTGAGATCATCCAGCCCAACCCTTGATCCAACCCCGCCGTGGTTCCCAGCCCATGGCACTGATGCCACATCCAGTCTGTCCTTAAACACCTCCAGGGATGGAGAATCCCCCCCTTCCCTGGGCAGCCCATTCCAGTGGCTGAGCACCAGCCAAGGGTCCTGCCCTTTGGGCACAAGAAGCCCCTGCAGCTGCAGGCTGGGCCAGAGGGGCTGGAGAGCAGCCAGGCAGGAAGGGAGCTGGGAGTTGGGCTGGGCAGGGAGCTGAAGAGGAGCCCGAGGGTGGCCAGGGGGGCAAGAGGGCCAAGGGCTGCTGGGCTGGCTGAGGAAGAGTGTGGCAGCAGGAGCAGGGCAGGGCTTGTGCCCCTGGGCTGGGCGCTGGGGAGGCCACCCCTGGAGTGCTGTGTCCAGCTCTGGGCCCTGAGCTCAGGAAGGCCCTGGAGGGGCTGGAGCAGGGGCAGAGAAGAGCAGCCAGGCTGGGGAAGGGACTGGAGCCCAAGTGCTGGGAGGAGAGGCTGAGGGAGCTGGGGGGGCTCAGCCTGGAGAGGAGGAGGCTCAGGGGAGACCTCCTCACTCTCTGCAACTCCCTGCCAGGAGGGGGGAGCCAGGGGGGGGGTTGGGCTCTTTTCCCAGGCAACCATCAGCAAGACAAGAGGGCTCGGTCTCAAGCTGTGCCAGGGGAGGTTTAGGTTGGATATCAGGAAGAATTTCTTTGCAGAGAGGGTGCTCAGCCATTGGAATGGGCTGCCCAGGGAAGTGGGGGATTCTCCATCCCTGGAGGTGTTTAAGGACAGACTGGATGTGGCATCAGTGCCATGGGCTGGGAACCACGGCGGGGTTGGATCAAGGGTTGGGCTGGATGATCTCGGAGGTCCCTTCCAACCCAGCTGATTCTGGGATTCTGGGATTTATTTGATGTTTATTCACCCCTTAACTTCTCTTTCCTCACACAGAGTTGCAGGAGCCACTCCCCGACGTCCCAGCCCGAGTCTCTCCCCAGTCCCACGGAGAGCAGAGCCAAGGGAACGAGTTATATCCGGCTGAACTCGGGAACGAGTGCGACTCACACGGGCTGAACCTGCTGGCTGACCTGGCCCTGGGCTCCTGCGTGTCCCTCTACATCCCCCAGGACACGGAGGGGACCCCTGTGTCCCCCAGCACCGAGGTGGTCCCTGTGCCCCTCAGCGCTGAGGTGATCCCTGTGCCCTACAGCCCTTCCAGCGACTCCTCCCAGGACGATGAGGGGATCTCGGTGTCCTACAGCTCTGGGATGGTCCCTGTGTCCCACAGAACTGGGGTGACCCCTGTGTCCAACGGCACTGGGGTGACCCCCATGTCCCACAGCACTGCGGTGATCCCCGTGTCCCACAGAACTGAGGTATTCACTGTGTCCCACGGCACCGGAGTGATCCTCGTGTCCCACAGCACCGGGGTGATCCCCGTGTCCCACAGCACCGGGGTGATCCCTGCGTCCCACAGCACCGGGGTGATCCCTGCATCCCACAGCACTGGGGTGATCCCTGCATCCCACAGCACCGGGGTGATCCCTGCATCCCACAGCACTGGGGTGACCTCTGTGTCCCACAGCTCTTCCAGTTACTCCCCCCAGGGCGCTGAGGTGATCCTGGTGTCCCAGGGCCCTTCCAGCGACTCCCCCCAGGACGCCGAGGTGATCCCGGTGTCCCACAGCACTGAGGTGATCCCCGCGTCCTCCAGCCCTTCCGGCGACTCCCCCCAGGACGCCGAGGACGCTGAGGTGATCCCTGAGGTGACCCCGGTGTCCCCGAGCCCTCCCAGTGCCTCCCCCCAGGAGCAGCAGGGCCGTCCCCAGCTCAGATCCCCGCGTGCCGCTCCCTCTCCCGACCCCAAGCACCAGCGGCCTGGAAGACGAGCCGCCTCCGCCGGGAGGGCGGCGCCCAACCAGGCCCTTCCCGCCGCGGGAAAACCGGGATTCAACGGCTCCGCCGCCACCGCCTCTCCCAGGGAGAGAACCTCCGGAATTCCCAACCAGAGCGGCGCGAGGCCCGGCGCGCAGCCGGGATGGGCCGGGGAGAGGCAGCACTGCGCCGTGGCCCTGGAGCACTCCTACGCCATGGTGGGCCCGCCGGAGCCGCGCCGGAGAGGCACCAATCCCCCGGGAACGAATCCCCCCGGAACGCCCAGCTCCGGAGCGGCCCCCGCCCAGAACGGCACCGGGAGAGCCCGGGCGAGCCCGCTGGTGGGGAAGGTGCTGCCATTCCGGCGCCAGCCCGGCGGGTCCCGCCCGCCCTGGGTCCCCGAGGGCGCCAGGAGCAGGACGGGCTCGGCCAGGGACAAGGAGGACTTCGCCAAGTGCCACACGGTGAGGGCGCGGGGCAAGTCCCTGAAGGTGACGCTGCAGTGGGACGGGCAGTACGCCCACAACCTGGACACCCGCTACACCAACAACATCCTGGAGAGATCCGTCATCCGCGCCCTGCACGGGTGAGTCGGCCCGGGGTCTGGAAAATTGGGAAGGGGTTGGAGTTGCTCTTTGGTTTTTTTTGGTTTTGCTCGGTGCGGGAATGGGTTTTGCTCCCCCTGCTCGGTTGGGTGGGTTTGCCCTGGAGAAAAGAAGGGATTTGGGGGGGATGTGGGGGGTGACAAGTTGGATGTGACCAGCTCAGAAATCCACCCGTGTTCTGGGCTGATCCCACAGCCAGGGGAGGGGGGATTCTGCCCCTCTGCCTGGAATCCAGCCCTGGGGAACAGCAGGAGGACGTGGAGCTGCTGGAGCGAATCCAGAGGGAGCCATGGATCTGCTCCCAGGGCTGGATCCCTCTGCTCTGGAGCCAGGCTGGGAGAACTGGGAATGTTCATCCTGGGGAAGAGAAGGCTCCAGGGAGAGCTGAGAGCCCCTGGCAGGGCCTAAAGGGGCTCCAGGAGAGCTGGAGAGGGACTGGGGACAAGGCCTGGAGGGACAGGACACAGGGAATGGCTTCCCAGTGCCAGAGGGCAGGGTTAGATGGGATATTGGGAAGGAATTCCTGGCTAGGAGGGTGGTGAAGGGCTGGAATGGATTTCCCAGAGAAACTGTGGCTGCCCCTGGATCCCTGGAAGTGTCCCAGGCCGGGCTGGGCTCGGAGCAACCTGGTCCATGGGGATTGGACAAGATTTTGCTGAGAGGTCCCTCCCAACCCAAACCATTCCATGATTCCCGTGGCTCTGCAGCCAGAATTGGCCCTCAAAACCACCAATCCAAGTCCTCCAACCAACCCCTTGGGATCCTCTACTTTTCCTTTTATTTCCTTTTTAAAAAAAAAAAAGCTGGAAACTCCCTCAGCCGATCCGTAGCCGGCGATCCCCGGCTCCCTCGGCGCCGAGCCCACGGAGACGTTCCAAGCGTGCATTTTCCCTTTCCCTTCTCCCAGGCCCTGGGACTGCAGCCTCCCCGAGACCGTGGAGGACATGAAGCTGATCTTGCACACGTGGGTGGCCCTGTTCTACAGGAGGCCCTCGGCGCAGCTCAACAGCTCGCGGAAGGTGGTGGAGCACCGCGACCCCAAGAAGTACGTCCTGCTCAACAGCTCCCAGCGCTTCTGGGACCTCAGCGACGACGACCTCGAGCCCCGCGGCCGCAAGACGTGCCCGGCCGACTCCAGGTCCGACCCCGACCAGACTCCCAGCAGCTCCGTGGATCCCGGCGCTCCCAGAAGAGGGTCTTCCCGCCGGGAGAAGGGCCGGCCGCGCTCGCGGGGCGACGCCAACGGCGCTGCCGGAGGTGTGGACAGCACGGTGTCCTCCTCCTCCGGGGAGCTGCCCGGCGAGGAGGAGGAGCCTTCCTCCACCAGCTGTCCGGAGAGCGCTCCCGAGGAGAGCATGGATGAGGGAGAGGGGCAGCCGGGAATCCCCGAGGACGTCTCGAGCGTCACCGCGGTGAGTGTGGGGTCGGGGAGGACACAGCTCAGCGAGGCACATTCCTGCTCCTGCTCCCAGAGGGGTGGGATGGATGTCCTGCTTTGAGGCTCTCCTGGAGGCAGGGAATGCGTGTCCCAAATATCCTGCAGGATTTATTCGGGACACACTCGGAGCCACCCATAGAAGAAGCTTTCAGGCCACAGTCCAGCTGTGGGTGTTCCTCTTGGATTGAGCTGGCATTCCCAGCCTCTGGCATGAGCTGCCTATCCCTATCCAGGGGAGTGGGGCCTTTATATTGATGCTCTCCAAGAATCCCAAAGAACTGAATGCCTGTTCCTGGTTGGAGTGTGAGCTCAGGCAAGGTGTGAGCCTGAGGGAAGAGAGGAACCACAAACATCCCGTCCCATTCCCAGGCAGGGAATCCTTTGCAGCGTCCCCCTCATCCCTGTGGGGAGATCCATTAATATTCCATTCTGGAGAGAGCTTTTCAATCCAATTTTTGCCGTTCCTCCAGCCTGCAGAGGGTCAAGAGTGGATAAACACAAACCAGGGGCATTTTTCAAGCCTGAATTCCGGGCCTAAAAATCTTTAATTTAAAGCTTCTGCTCCGAACAAAGGAGCAGCTCCCATGGGAAAAATCCCAGGGTTTTTTGTTGGGTTGGTTGGTTTTGCTTCTCCTGCAGGGGCATCTCAACCCCTGAGTTTGCCTCCCATGAGGAATAATAACCTCTGGATTGTGTCGTTCCAGGAGGAGCCGCCGGATGCCGCGATCACCCCCGGCCCTTCCGAGGAGCCGGGACGTGCCAGCGAGCGCCCGGCTGTGCCAGGCATGGAAAACTCCCGCAGCCCGGCCCCCAATTCCAGTGCAGCTCCGTGCACAGCCAGCCAGGATGGAATTCCAAGAGATGGGGAGCAGCAGGAGAGCCAGCGGGAGGCGGGAGCAGGGCGTGGTTCTCCCAGGGATTCGGAGAGCGCGGGAGATGCCGGACACGGCGCGGAGGTTGAGGACAGCAGGGGCAGCAGCCGGGCCACCGGTGATCCACGGGATTCCATGCCCTTGGAAGCGAGTCCTGGAAGTGCGAGCCGTCCACGACGCGCCCGCGATTCCGTGCCCTTGGAAGCGAGTCCCCGGAGTGCAAATCTTGCCGGAGCCAGCGAGGAAGGGCTGGAATCACAAGACCCCTTCGGACACCTGGAGAAAGAGGAGGGAGAGTTGGAGGAGGACAAGGAGGAGAACGAGGAGGACTTTGAGGAAGTCCTGGGGTCTGTGGATTTGGTGTTGTCCGAGAGCAGCGACACCGAGATGGAGAGCGAGCACAGCGACCAGAAAACAGGGAATTCCCCACTTCCAGAGGACTTTGGTGCTCCCGGAGAGGACTCTGTGCCCAGCCCCTCCTCCTTGGCATCGCCCTGCTCGGGCAGCTCCACACTGGTGATGTCTGACGGGACTTGGACTGGGAATTGGAGTGGGATTGACTCTCCAGGGCTTCCTGGGGAGAGGGCACCGAGCGTGGATGAGCCCCCGGAGCCCTGGGATGCTCCGGCCACTCCGTGCTCGGAGACAGGCGGTGTTGGTGTGGCCAGTCCAGCCCATGTGGGGTCACCCCGGGACAGTGGGGAGATGGTCCCACCTGATCCAGGCCTTTTCCATGGGGCACAGCCAGACAGTGTTACAGGCAGCCCAGAACCAGCTGGAGAGACGCTCGGGAATGACTTGGAGCAGAAGGACAGGGATCATGTGCCTGCTGAAGGAAGGTGGGAATCTTCGGATGTGGGGTCACCCCGTGACAGTGGAGAGACGTTCCCACCTGATCCCGGCCTTTTCTATGGAGCACAGCCAGACAGTGTTACAGGCGGCTCTGGAGCTGCTGGAGAGACGCTCGGGAATGACGTGGAGCAGAAGGACAGGGATCACGTGCCCGCTGCCGGGAACAGGGACGGCCTGGAGTCCCCACACAGCCAGGGACTGGCACTGCCCTTGTCCCCTCACTCCAGCTCTGCCTGCCTGATGTCTCCCGATGGATCCATCGATCCCAGAGCTGCTCCAGAGGACCGGGAGACCACGGCAGGCTTCCCGTCGCCGTCACGGCGTGACCTGGGCGGGAGCAGCCGCTTTTCCTGGGAACAGGGAGATGATGTCGGTGCTGATCCCGGGGAGCCAAACCAGGAAAGGAGGGAGGTTTTGGGGGAAGAAGAGCCTGGCAGCCCTTGTTCCAACGGCACAGGAGTGCCGGATGATCCCATGGGAGCAGGTGGTGGCCAGGACTTCCCCTTGGACTACAGAGCCGCGGGAGGTGATCCCGGGGCTGGGGAGGGTGAGGATGTGTGTCCTGGTGCAGAGAATTCCCCCAGGAGCGACAGAACGGACATGGAGATGGGGGGTGACACTCCACAGGAGCCAGAGATGCCTCTCCATGCCCCCCTGGAGTCAGAGCCCTCCTCCTTGGAGAGGGAAGGGATGTCAGCCCTGGAGGAGCCCCCTGGGCAGCGGCGGAGCTTCCCACACAGCCCCTCCCCATCCAGCCCTGGATACTCAACTCCTGCTTCTCCTGCTTATCAGGAAGACACAGAACCCCCCAGCTCGGAGCAGAGCCCGTGGGAGCCAGCCCTGGGCCAGCCCTGGAATTCCTGGGAGGAAGGAGGCGCTCCAGAGGGGAGTGTGGGTGCCCAGAGCCTGGAGGGCTCCGTAAATCCCAGATGTTCCGGGGGGGTGATAAGATACCCGGCTCCACGCCCCGCGGGGCGGGCACGGGGCTCCCCTGTGGATGTGCTTCCAAGGGAGCCAAGATCCAGGTCTCCTCCTCTTCCACACAGTCTCCAGGATGGTCTCCACGGCGCCGAGCCGGGCTCAGTCCTGGATGTGTGTCCCGGGATGGTCCCTCCCGGCACGGATCCGGCTCCGGACGATACCTCGTGGTCCTACTCCCCCTGTGCCAGCCCCGGGAGCCAAAGGGAGGATCCCATCCCGCCTGAGGACTGGGAAGAAGGAAGAAGCATCCCCCTTTCCAGCGCTCCATCTTCTCCAGAGGGGGATTTTCTCGATCCGTGGCACGAGCCCCGCTCCGCGTGGGAGGACAGCGGATCTGAGGAATTCCCTGATCCCGGGGATGAGGAATCCGAGGCATTCCCTGATCCACACCGTGCCAGCAGGGACATGGGACCCCAGGCATTCCCTGATGCACACCGTGCCAGGGCAGAGGTGGAGGAGGGGGAAATCCTCACTTCCCCCATCCCCGCGTTGCCGTTCCGCGAGCACAGGGATCCCTCTGGGGAAAGGCTGGAGTTCAGCGACGCTGAGGACGCTCTGGACACGTTCCCGAGGGCACAGCAGCTCCTCAGCAGGGACACACGCAGGGCCGTGGCCTTCCAGGATCCATTGGACCTTTCATCCAGCGACTCCGAGCAGGAATATTTTGGGAGGAACCCACGCCCCCCGCTTCCAGCCAGGGTTTCCCGCGGCGCGAGATCCGTGGACGCCGCGGGCACCAGGACAAACGGCAACGACTCCTCCGTGGAGGGGCAGGGAGAGGGCTGGGGCCAGGGCGTCTCCAGGGATTCCCGGCGCTCCGTGATCACCCGGCACCGCCGGGAGAGGCCTGGGAATTCCCAGACTCCGAGGAGGCGGCGGCGCCACCCGGGGGAGTCCCATTTGTTACGGAACAACTTGCTGGGCGACTGGAGGGGCTCCGAGGAGCTCACCCAGAACACCCTGGACATGGAGTGTCTCCGTTTCCATTATAAGCTAAACCAGGTCCTTGGGAATAGGAAACCGCCCTTTTCTACTTCCGAGAGCATCTTCCCAAGAGACTTTTCCCGGCGGGACCCTCCGCAGGGCAGGAGCCCCTTGCAGGTGACCATCCCACCCTCGCACACGTGGCCGGGCCGGAGCAGATCCCGCCGGCAGAGGGGCTGGCACGAGGAGGACACCCCCGGGGACACCAGGAGGAGATCCCCATCCCGCTCCCGACCCCCCTCCCGCCTCGGGAAGCCCCGCCAGGACGGCCGGCCGCTGGATTCTCCGGGGGACGTCACCGTCGTCCTGGACGAGTATTCCGAGTTGCCGAGGGTGGTGCTGAGCAGGGCGGACGCCGGGAAGGAGGGCGGAGGGCACGGGGAGCCCCGGGATGCGGGGCCGGGCCCGTCCCGGCGCGGGAGGCCCTTCCAGGGCGTGATCGGGGAGCTGTGCGGGGCCCTGCGCTCCCACCTGCGCCGCGTGGCCTCCGGGGCCTCCACGCACCCCGGGATGTTCTACCTGGTGGAGACGGGCAAGGAGCCGTTCTTCGAGAGGGTGAAGGTAAGAGGAGACCCCCCCCGGAGAGGGGTGGGGGGAACTGAGGGGCAGGGAGAGGTGGCACGGCCTGGCACGGGCGGTTTGGGACCCCTGAGGCAGGAGCTGCCTCTGCCACTGCCCAGGAGTCATTGGGGGTGGGTAACGCCCTTAAGGTGGAGTCATCCTGGAATTGTGGAATGGGTTGGGTTGGAAAAGAGCTTGAAAGTCATCCAGCCTCCTGCCATGGGCAGGGGCCCCTCCCGCTATCCCAGGTTGCTCCAGCCTGGCCTTGGACACTCCCAGGGATCCAGGGGCAGCCACAGCTTCTCTGGGAAATCCAGTCCCTCCCCACCCTCCCAGCCAGCAATTCCTTCCCAATATCCCACCTAAAATGACTCTCTCTCTGAGTTTCAAGTCTGACTATTAACCCAGCACTGCCCCATGTCCCCAAGTGCCACATCCACAGGGATTTTAAATCCCTCCAGGGATGGGTGCTCCACCCCTGCCCTGGGCAGCCCCTTCCAATGCCTGGCAACCCTTTTTGGTGACTAAATTTTCCCTGATATCCAACCTCAACCTCCACTGGCACAGCTTGAGGCCATTCCTTCTTATCCTGCCAGCTGAACATCCCCCGGGCCAAAGCAGGGAGTGGGAGTTGAGGCAGCCCAGGCTGGGAATTCTGGGAAGGGGGATTCCATGGGAGGATTAGCAAAGATGCCCCATCCATGTGAGAGGCTCCATGTGGTTTTCCATAAGGTTTTTAGGGATGAAGGTCAATGGTTTCTTCACTGGGTGGAGCCCCAGCAGTGCTTGGACAGCCACCACCATCCCACCACAGTGCCAGGACAGCCACCATCCCATCCCATCCCATCCCATCCCATCCCATCCCATCCCTCTCCCCGTGTTCCCTGTGTGCCTGGAGGTGTTCCCATGCCAGCCTGAGGAGGGTTTTTCTGTTGCAGGCCCTGCTGAGGAAGGAGGGCTGGGTGAGGACGGAGCCGCGGAGCTTCTGCGGGGGGAGGCGCCGGGCGGGCGACCAACTGCTCGTCATCATCCGCAACGAGGACATCTCCTCCCACATCCACACCGTAAGACCTCCATCCTGCTCCCTTCCCTTCTCCCAGCACTGCTCTCTAATCCCTTGGGAAGGCTGGAGCAGCCCCAGCTCAGAGGAGCGAGGCCGGGCCTGTCTCCTCGGGAACGTCGGGTCGCCGGATCCGCGGCTTTCCGGGGTCGGGCTGTGGGGATGGGGTGGTGCAGAGAAGGTTACCCCGGGTCTCACGGCAGCCTCTGTGCCCCGAGCAGATCCCGGGATTGCTGGAGCTGAAGCGCTGTCCCGGCGTGGTGTTTGCCGGGGTGGACAATCCCGAGGATGTCACGGGTCACACGTACCAGGAGCTGTTCCACACCGGGGGCTTCCTGGTGTCCGACCACCACGTGTTGGAGTCCATGTCTCTGGGTGAGTCGTGGGCCTCTCACCTGGACACAAGCATGGTGGTGTCCCTTTCCTTCCCTTCCCTTTGGCCTCGTCCACTGGTTTACTGTCACATTCCCAAACCTTTCCGTCGGTCCTCTGCTCTGCCTTGGAGTGGGGAAATCCGTGCCCTGTGTTGGACATTTGGATCCCACCTGGATAACAGGTCCAGGTCAGGGGTCCCCAAAAATGCCTGAGTACAGTGGAGGGTTGTACATTCAGCCTGGAGAATCATGGAATTATGGAATGGGTTGGGTTAGAAGGGACCTTAAAGGGCATCTTAGCCACGGGCAGGGACACCTTCCACTATCCCAGGTTGCTCCAGCCTGGCCTTGGACACTTCCAGGGATCCAGGGGCAGCCACAGCTTCTCTGGGAAATCCATTCTAGCCCCTCCCCACCCTCCCAGCCAGCAATTCCTTCCCAATATCTAATGGAAAAGGGAGGACAAAAGAAATAGGAAGTGGCAGAGAAAACTCAGCCACGCTCCTGGGGCTGCACAGCCAAGGGACAAGAGGTGACAGGGACAAGTTGCACTTATTTCAGGTGTTGCTGGGAATAAAATCTCCACCCAGTGAGACAAAATCCCAGTTTTCCCAACCCAGCTTGGGAGTCTCCATCCCTGGAGAGACTCCAGCCTCACCCTGCTGCTCTGGTGTCCCCCCAGCCCGGCTGAAGGAGGTGGTGAAGGTGCTGGAGAAGCTCAGCAGGAGCGGGAGGTGGAAGTGGCTCCTTCACTACAGGGAGAGCAAGAAGCTCCGAGGAGACCTCAGGTAACGGCTCTGCCGGGGCAGGGTGGGTTCCAACACCCCTGGGAGGTGTAGCAGCAGGAACTGGGATCTGGAGAGGATGGGGTGGGTTGGGTTCCAGCACCTCTGGGAGGTGGAGGAGCAGGAACTGGGATCTGGAGAGGATGGGGCGGGTTGGGTTCCAGCACCCCTGGGAGGTGGAGCAGCAGGAACTGGGATCTGGAGAGAATCAGCTGGGCTGAAATGATGTCTGGGATGTGATCCCAGACCAGGCACCCTGCTGCACCTCCACGAGGGCACTTCCCTCTCTCAGTGAGTGTTACAGCCTGGAAGGGCTTGAGGAGAGGCACAGGTTTCCTTGGAGGAGCTGCACATTCCCAAAGCAGCCTGAGCTCCCTCCCCACCAGCTCATCCCAGCTCCACACTCCAGGAGCTCAGAGCACCTTCCTGGGCTTCCCCCACATCTCTCTACTGTTTCTTCTCTGTCCCATCCCAGGTGGGATTTGGGGGAGGGATGAGGAGCCCGGGGTCGGTGCAGGGGAGGAATTACCACCACAATTCCCACCCCTGGTCCCTTTGGAGCATTGTGATGAACTCCCCTCGTCCTCCAGCTCGGAATTACCCGTGGGCTGCATCCCCCGGGGTGTGCCTGCTCCGAGTGGAGCCTTATCCATGGGCCACAGTGTGTCCAAGGGTTTATTCTGCTGTGGCACAGACTGACCCACAGCCACAGCTGCCTTGAGGTGACCCTGTTCCTTCCTGGCCTTGTATCCATGGGTGACAATTCCTGCAGCACTGGACTTGCTCCGGCATCCCTTCAGGAGTGTCCCTGCTCCAGCATGGCCTTATCCCAGGCTGAAGGCCCTGGGATTATCCAGCATGGGAAAGTGAGGAAAACTCGTGGATTGGGACAAAGGCAGTTTAATAGGGAGAGCAAAGCTGTCACAGTAGCAAAACCAAGGATTTCATTCCCTGCTTCCCATCCCAGGCAGGTGTTCAGGCTCCATCACGGGAACAAACAGCGTCATTCCAAACAAGCATCATTCCAAACACCTTCCCCTTCCTTCTTCTCCTCCCAGCTTTAGATCCTGAGTGTGATGCCAGAGGGTCTGGAATGTCCCTCAGGATCAGCTGTCCCTGCTTTATCCCCTCCCAGCTCCCTGTGCCCCCCCAAACCTGGTGGGGAAGGGGGAGCAGGGAAGGCCCTGGCTCTGCCAAACCCCGATTTCCCAACAGCTCCCAAACCCAGACCACAGGGATAAAAAGGAACCCATTCCCAGCCCAAACCAGTCCAAACCAGTCCAAACCAGCCCAAACCAACACACCCAGTGGGAGCTGCCTGGAGCAAGGAGTCACTTTGTCACTTTGGCCCCGTGTGGTGACACTTTGAGTGTAAAAACCCCACATGGGAGGGCAGGTCCCCCCCAGGCCGGGCAGGGGGGACAGCAGGGAGGCCCCTCACCTCTCCCTGTCCCTCTGCCAGCAGGGTGGCCCCCGATGCCCACGGGAAGCAGCTGCTCCTGAAGTGGTGCCAGGAGGAGGGGCTGGTGGAGGTGCTGCCCTTCCACGGCTGCGACTCCCCCGGCGCCCCCGAGAAGCAGCTCCTGAGGTGCCTCCTGGGGCTGCAGGTCCAGCACGTCCGGGCCAGGCTGGGCGTGTTCCTGACCCGTGAGTGTCCCACCAGGAACGGGGGCGGGACGGGAGACCACGGGGGTGGGACGGGGTGTGGGATGGGGAGCTCATGGGGATGGGATAAGGGATGGGAGCTCACAGGGAATTGGGGTGAGGGATGGGAGATCACAGGGATGGGAGTGTGGGATGGGAGATCACAGGGGTGGGAGTGTGGGATGGGAGCTCACAGGGAAGGGGATGTGGGATGGGAACTCACAGGAATGGGGGTGTGGGATGGGGAGCTCACAGGGAAGGGGATGTGGGATGGAGAGCTCATGGGGATGGGATAAGGTGCGGGATGGGAGATCACAGGGAATTGGGGTGAGGGATGGGAGTGTGGGATGGGAGCTCACAGGGCAAAGGGTGTGGGATGGGGAGCTCACGGGGAAGGGGATGTGGGATAGGGAGCTCACAGGGAATTGGGGTGAAGGATGGGAGCTCACAGGGAATTGGGCTGTGGGATGGGAACTCACAGGGAAGGGAGTGTGGGATGGGGAGCTCATGGGGATGGGATGGTGTGTGGGATGAGGAACTCACAGGGGATGGGGTGTGAGATGGGAGATCACAGGGAATTGGGGTGAGGGATGGGAGCTAACAGGGAAGGGAATGTGGGATGGGAGCTCATGGGGATGGGAGTGTGGGATGAGTATGTCACAGGTACAGGGTGTGTATGTCACAGTTAAGGTGTGAATGTCACAGTTCAGGTGTGTATGTCACAGGTAGGGTGTGTATGTCACACTAAGGGTGTGTATGTCACAGTTAAGGTGTGTATGTCACAGTTAAGGTGTGTATGTCACAGGGAGGGTGTGTATGTCACAGGTACAGGGTGTGTATGTCACAGGGAGGGTGTGTATGTCACAGTTAAGGTGTGTATGTCACAGGTACAGGGTGTGTATGTCACAGGTAGGGTGTGTATGTCACAGTTAAGGTGTGTATGTCACAGGTGAGGTGTGTATGTCACAGGTACAGGGTGTGTATGTCACAGTTGAGGTGTGTGTGTCACAGTTAAGGTGTGTATGTCACAGTTGAGGTGTGTGTGTCACAGTTAAGGGTGTGTAGGTCACAGTTCAGGTGTGTATGTCACAGGTAAGGTGTGTATGTCACAGGTGAGGTGTGTATGTCACAGTTAAGGTGTGTATGTCACAGGTACAGGGTGTGTATGTCACAGGTACAGGGTGTGTATGTCACAGTTAAGGTGTGTATGTCACAGTTAAGGTGTGTATGTCACAGGTAGGGTGTGTATGTCACAGGTGAGGTGTGTATGTCACAGGTAGGGTGTGTATGTCACAGGTGAGGTGTGTATGTCACAGGTAGGGTGTGTATGTCACAGTTAAGGTGTGTATGTCACAGTTAAGGTGTGTATGTCACAGGTACAGGGTGTGTATGTCACAGGTAGGTGTGTATGTCACAGGTACAGGGTGTGTATGTCACAGGGAGGGTGTGTATGTCACAGTTAAGGTGTGTATGTCACAGGTACAGGGTGTGTATGTCACAGGTGAGGTGTGTATGTCACAGGTGAGGTGTGTATGTCACAGTTAAGGTGTGTATGTCACAGGTACAGGGTGTGTATGTCACAGGTACAGGGTGTGTATGTCACAGGTACAGGGTGTGTATGTCACAGGTGGGGTGTGTATGTCACAGTTAAGGTGTGTATGTCACAGGTGAGGTGTGTATGTCACAGGTGAGGTGTGTATGTCACAGGTAGGGTGTGTATGTCACAGTTAAGGTGTGTATGTCACAGGTGAGGTGTGTATGTCACAGGTGAGGTGTGTATGTCACAGGTACAGGGTGTGTATGTCACAGGTAGGGTGTGTATGTCACAGGTGAGGTGTGTATGTCACAGGTACAGGGTGTGTATGTCACAGGTACAGGGTGTGTATGTCACAGTTAAGGTGTGTATGTCACAGTTAAGGTGTGTATGTCACAGGTGAGGTGTGTATGTCACAGGTACAGGGTGTGTATGTCACAGGTGAGGTGTGTGTCACAGGTGAGGTGTGTATGTCACAGTTAAGGTGTGTATGTCACAGGTGAGGTGTGTATGTCACAGGTAGGGTGTGTATGTCACAGGTAGGGTGTGTATGTCACAGGTGAGGTGTGTATGTCACAGGGAGGGTGTGTATGTCACAGTTAAGGTGTGTATGTCACAGGTACAGGGTGTGTATGTCACAGTTAAGGTGTGTATGTCACAGGTGAGGTGTGTATGTCACAGGTACAGGGTGTGTATGTCACAGTTAAGGTGTGTATGTCACAGGTGAGGTGTGTATGTCACAGGGAGGGTGTGTATGTCACAGTTAAGGTGTGTATGTCACAGGTACAGGGTGTGTATGTCACAGTTAAGGTGTGTTTGTCACAGGTAGGTGTGTATGTCACAGTTAAGGTGTGTATGTCACAGGTGAGGTGTGTATGTCACAGGTACAGGGTGTGTATGTCACAGTTAAGGTGTGTATGTCACAGGTAGGGTGTGTATGTCACAGGTGAGGTGTGTATGTCACAGGTGAGGTGTGTATGTCACAGGTACAGGGTGTGTATGTCACAGTTAAGGTGTGTATGTCACAGGTGAGGTGTGTATGTCACAGGTGAGGTGTGTATGTCACAGGTACAGGGTGTGTATGTCACAGTTCAGGTGTGTATGTCACAGGTACAGGGTGTGTATGTCACAGGTACAGGGTGTGTATGTCACAGTTAAGGTGTGTATGTCACAGGTGAGGTGTGTATGTCACAGGTACAGGGTGTGTATGTCACAGGTGAGGTGTGTATGTCACAGGTAGGGTGTGTATGTCACAGTTAAGGTGTGTATGTCACAGGTGAGGTGTGTATGTCACAGTTAAGGTGTGTATGTCACAGGTACAGGGTGTGTATGTCACAGGTGAGGTGTGTATGTCACAGTTAAGGTGTGTATGTCACAGGTGAGGTGTGTATGTCACAGGTAGGGTGTGTATGTCACAGTTAAGGTGTGTATGTCACAGGTAGGGTGTGTATGTCACAGTTAAGGTGTGTATGTCACAGGTACAGGGTGTGTATGTCACAGGTAGGGTGTGTATGTCACAGGTACAGGGTGTGTATGTCACAGTTAAGGTGTGTATGTCACAGTTAAGGTGTGTATGTCACAGGTACAGGGTGTGTATGTCACAGGTAGGGTGTGTATGTCACAGGTACAGGGTGTGTATGTCACAGGTGAGGTGTGTATGTCACAGGTACAGGGTGTGTATGTCACAGTTAAGGTGTGTATGTCACAGGTACAGGGTGTGTATGTCACAGTTAAGGTGTGTATGTCACAGTTAAGGTGTGTATGTCACAGGTACAGGGTGTGTATGTCACAGGTAGGGTGTGTATGTCACAGGTACAGGGTGTGTATGTCACAGGTGAGGTGTGTATGTCACAGGTACAGGGTGTGTATGTCACAGGTAGGGTGTGTATGTCACAGGTGAGGTGTGTATGTCACAGTTAAGGTGTGTATGTCACAGGTACAGGGTGTGTATGTCACAGTTAAGGTGTGTATGTCACAGGTGAGGTGTGTATGTCACAGGTGAGGTGTGTATGTCACAGGTACAGGGTGTGTATGTCACAGTTGAGGTGTGTATGTCACAGTTAAGGTGTGTATGTCACAGTTAAGGTGTGTATGTCACAGGTACAGGGTGTGTATGTCACAGTTAAGGTGTGTATGTCACAGTTAAGGTGTGTATGTCACAGTTAAGGTGTGTATGTCACAGGTACAGGGTGTGTATGTCACAGTTGAGGTGTGTGTGTCACAGTTAAGGGTGTGTATGTCACAGTTCAGGTGTGTATGTCACAGGTGAGGTGTGTATGTCACAGGTACAGGGTGTGTATGTCACAGTTAAGGTGTGTATGTCACAGGTGAGGTGTGTATGTCACAGGTACAGGGTGTGTATGTCACAGGTGAGGTGTGTATGTCACAGTTAAGGTGTGTATGTCACAGTTAAGGTGTGTATGTCACAGGTACAGGGTGTGTATGTCACAGGTAGGGTGTGTATGTCACAGGTACAGGGTGTGTATGTCACAGGTAGGGTGTGTATGTCACAGGTACAGGGTGTGTATGTCACAGTTAAGGTGTGTATGTCACAGGTACAGGGTGTGTATGTCACAGTTAAGGTGTGTATGTCACAGGTACAGGGTGTGTATGTCACAGTTAAGGTGTGTATGTCACAGGTAGGGTGTGTATGTCACAGGTGAGGTGTGTATGTCACAGGTACAGGGTGTGTATGTCACAGGTGAGGTGTGTATGTCACAGTTAAGGTGTGTATGTCACAGGTACAGGGTGTGTATGTCACAGGTGAGGTGTGTATGTCACAGGTAGGGTGTGTATGTCACAGGTACAGGGTGTGTATGTCACAGGTACAGGGTGTGTATGTCACAGGTGAGGTGTGTATGTCACAGGTGAGGTGTGTATGTCACAGTTAAGGTGTGTATGTCACAGGTACAGGGTGTGTATGTCACAGGTACAGGGTGTGTATGTCACAGGTACAGGGTGTGTATGTCACAGGTGGGGTGTGTATGTCACAGTTAAGGTGTGTATGTCACAGGTGAGGTGTGTATGTCACAGGTTCAGGGTGTGTATGTCACAGGTAGGGTGTGTATGTCACAGTTAAGGTGTGTATGTCACAGGTACAGGGTGTGTATGTCACAGGTGAGGTGTGTATGTCACAGGTGAGGTGTGTATGTCACAGGTAGGGTGTGTATGTCACAGTTAAGGTGTGTCTGTCACAGGTGAGGTGTGTATGTCACAGGTACAGGGTGTGTATGTCACAGGTACAGGGTGTGTATGTCACAGTTAAGGTGTGTATGTCACAGGTGAGGTGTGTATGTCACAGGTGAGGTGTGTATGTCACAGGTACAGGGTGTGTATGTCACAGGTAGGGTGTGTATGTCACAGGTACAGGGTGTGTATGTCACAGGTGGGGTGTGTATGTCACAGGTACAGGGTGTGTATGTCACACTCAGGGTGTGTATGTCACAGGTACAGGGTGTGTATGTCACAGGTAAGGTGTGTATGTCACAGGTAGGTGTGTATGTCACAGGTACAGGGTGTGTATGTCACAGGTACAGGGTGTGTATGTCACAGGTAGGGTGTGTATGTCACAGGTACAGGGTGTGTATGTCACAGGTACAGGGTGTGTATGTCACAGGTGAGGTGTGTATGTCACAGGTGAGGTGTGTATGTCACAGTTAAGGTGTGTCTGTCACAGGTAGGTGTGTATGTCACAGGTACAGGGTGTGTATGTCACAGGTGAGGTGTGTGTCACAGGTGAGGTGTGTATGTCACAGTTAAGGTGTGTATGTCACAGGTGAGGTGTGTATGTCACAGGTACAGGGTGTGTATGTCACAGGTGAGGTGTGTATGTCACAGTTAAGGTGTGTATGTCACAGGTACAGGGTGTGTATGTCACAGGTGAGGTGTGTATGTCACAGGTAAGGTGTGTATGTCACAGGTGAGGTGTGTATGTCACAGTTAAGGTGTGTATGTCACAGGTGAGGTGTGTATGTCACAGGTACAGGGTGTGTATGTCACAGGTGAGGTGTGTATGTCACAGGTACAGGGTGTGTATGTCACAGTTAAGGTGTGTATGTCACAGGTACAGGGTGTGTATGTCACAGGTACAGGGTGTGTATGTCACAGTTAAGGTGTGTATGTCACAGGTAAGGGGTGTTTGTCACACTCAGGGTGTTTATCCCACAAATTACGGGGTTTGTGTCTCCCATGTCAGACACCCCAATGTGTTGAATTTCCTGGGATGTGCTACCGGAGGCACGAGAATCTCCCCATTTCCCCCCGTTCCTGCTGGAATCCCTTTCCTGGTTTCTTGCTTAGCTGTACCAAGGGAACAGATTTTTGGGAACCTCCTGCACTCCTGAATTTTGGGATCCCATGGATGGCATCACCTCCCACTCCATTCCTGGCCTTCCTGGGCTCAGACTCTTTGCCAGGGGCTCTACTCCTGCTCCCAGGACAGGGAACAGTGGGATTTGGGGATATCCTCTGCAGGTTTGGGAATTCTGCATCTGTGGGAATTCTGCATCTGTGGGAATTCACGGGGCTGCTCCTTCCCTTGCAGAAAACCCCGGAGCGAGGAGGGAGGTGCTGGAGAGCAAAGGGATCCTGGTGGCCGACGTGGGCTCCTTCCTGGGCACCCTGCGGGGCATGGCCGCTCCTTCCCAGAGGAGCTACTGGTGAGGAGGGAAAGCCTGGGAACAGTCCCAGAAATCTGGGAGCAGCCACTGGGGGCTTGGGAGCAACTCTTGGATTTTTGGGAGCAGCTCCTGGATTTTTGGGAGGAGCTCTTGGATTGTTGGGAGCAGCTCCTGGATTTTTGGGAGCAGCTCCTGGATTTTTGGGAGCAGCTCCTGGATTTTGAGGAGCAGCTCCTGGATTTTGAGGAGCACCTCCTGGATTTTTGGGAGCAGCTCCTAGACTGTTGGGAGGAGCTCCTGAGTTGTTGGGAGCAGCCATTGAGTTGTTGGGAGCAACTCTTGGGTTGTTGGGAGCAGCTCTTGGATTGTTGGGAGCAGCCATTGGGTTTTTGGGAGCAGCCACTGGGTTTTTCGGAGGAGCTCTTGGATTTTTGGGAGCAGCTCCTGGATTTTTGGGAGCTGTGTCCAGCTGCTCCCAGAGCAGGGCAGGGATGTTCCCGGGGTGCTGGATTCGGGATCTGTTGGCACTCAGGGCTGACTCCTGACTCCAGAGCTGGCAGGGCTGTGCTTGGGAGTGGGAAACACTCCAGTACTTTTCCTGGGAATCTCCTCAGGAGTGCGGGAGCGGAGCTCCAACCTGCGCCGCCTCTCTCTGTTGCAGGTGACAAAGTCCAGCCAGGACACGGCTCCTCCCCACGGTGGCACCAGTTGGGGCATCCCAACCCTACCGGGACACCCCAACCCTTCTGGGACACCCCAACCCTTCCGGGACATCCCAACCCTTCGGGACACCCCATCCCAGCGGATGCTCCCGGTGGCGCGGGAAGGGCCGTCCGAGTTCTGCCCGGAAAACCTGACTGGGAGGTGGCCAATCCAACCCCCCCTCCCCGGGGGTTTATTCCTTGTTCCAGGGGTTTTATTCCCTGTTCCAGGGGTTTTATTCCCTGTTGCACCCCAGGACAGAGGTCGTTGTAAGGCGGCAGGTTAATTATTGGAGCGTTTCCCAGCGTTTTTAGTGCTGCTGACATCGGAAGAAACAGGAAAATGGATCTCCAGAAAGCCGTTTTTACTTGAAGGAAGGTCGGGAAGGACAATTAACCCCCCTCCCCACGGGGTAGTTCCTGTGCCCTGCCCTCCTACACTACATTTCAGCTCACCCCCCGTTGCCTCACGGTACCATTTCCCTGCTGGGACTCCATCCCGGCACATTCCAGCACCTGGAATTCCTGTAAATAACCGGGATATAGGAACGAAATAAAAGCTCTTATTTATGGGGGCCGGGATGGAGACGCAGGGCCGGTGTTTGTCCTCTTCTATTTTGGGGTTTTTTTAAATGAGAGCGTTGCAGTTGTCCTTCTGTTGGGGACGGATTTGTAAAGAGTTTGAATAATAAAACCTCAAAACAAAGGAAGTTTGTTCTGTGTTAGCTCCAACCTGGAGGCTCCCACGGGAAGGGGAGAGGGAACAACACGGTGGAGGCTCCTGGATGATCGATCCCATCCGGCTTCCCAGGAATAACGAGGCTACAGCAGAGAGGGATAATGGGATCATTTAAGGGAAGGTTTGTTTTCCACCTGCTCTGGGCCTTGGCTTTGGGAAGACTCGGCTCTGGGCACTGACCCAGCTCCAGGGAGGAAGCACAAGGCCCGGGAGAGCAGAAAACGGGAAGGTGGTTCCTGGAACTGCCGCCCCGGGAAGGGGAAGTGCCAAAAGCCCCGGCAGGGAGGGGGAAGGGGCAGGTTTGGCTCAGCTTTGTGCCTGCGGTGGGGTCAGGAGTCCCAGTTCCTCCTCAGCAGCAGCCTGGGAGCGGAGCAGCACCGGCCGGAGGGTGTTCCAAGGTATTTCCTCCTTTTTCCTGGCACTTGGCAGCGCTGTGTCCAAACACAAGCCCTGCTCCTCACTGTCCAGCTGTGCCCAACAGCTGGATGGTCCAGACCCCCAGATCCCAGCCAGGGATCCCTAAGGAGCATCTCTTACCCAGGGAGAGCCCTGGAGAGAGCAGAAATTAGTTATTGCTGCTTCCAGCAAGTGCCATTCCCGGATGTGGCTGCAGGGAACAGGCAGGATTGTGCCATGGACAGCCCAGGCAGGACTGTGCCATGGACAGCCCAGGCAGGATTGTGCCATGGACAGCCCAGGCAGGATTGTGCCATGGACAGCCCGAGCCACATCCTGGTGCTGCCACATCTCCCCGGAGCAGCACAGCCTGGGAATCCCAACCAGGGACCCCTGAGACCGTTTTCCAGCAGGGAATGCCGTGTCCCCGCTCCCTGGCAGGCCGAGATCCCTCGGGATCTCTCCCAGAGGTGCTGCTGGTAGAAGTGAAGCGAATCAGAGACTGGGAGCCCAGGACTGGTTTCCAGAATTTGGCTTTACTTCGCAGTACAGAAATCATTTGGAGCCTGGAGGAGCCCCGGGAAGCACCGGCTCCGTCCTTGCCGGTACCGCGGCGCCGTTTTGGTCCATCCGAGGAGCCCCCAGGGACACAAAATACTCCCAACATCTTTGCCTGCTCTGCAATTTTTGTTCTCTCAATTTTATTAAGATTAAAACACAAAGGAGCCTCAGGCACAGCTGTGTCCCAACCCCTGTAAACAGGTTTAGAAGCTGAAGTGGAGGTTAAAGTTCTGTGCCCAGAACGAAGCCAACGTTTGCTGCTACAATAGATGTGGGCTTTGTCCATGATAACAACTTTGCCACGAGAGTTAAGGTCGATGGGAGGGACTTTTTTAGGGATGCTGTCCACAATGAGGGAGTGCTTGGGGTCTATGTTCCTCGACACCGGGTCTGAGTGACGTTCACAGTCACATCTACGAGCTCACCAGAAGCACGGGGGGGAGAGGGAGGGTGGGTGGGTGGAGGATGTTTTTACAAATGATTAAAAAGACAAGGTAAGACACAGCTGTCAATGAGTTGTTATTTCTCAAATCTGCACCAACGTCTACTCTGCAAAAATAATAATAATCATCATCATCATCATCATCATCCTAAGCTCACTTCTGCCTTTCTCTTTAGGGGGTTAGTCAGGGGGGGTCGGGGGGTTGCCAGATTCTGGACAGCAGCCCTACTAGAATGGAATAATTAACACATGATATCCAAAAAGGGAACATTACCAGTGCAGTAACTCTTCAATCTCTCAGAGATGGGATTACAAAAGCAGGCCTTACAATATTGAATTTCGTACAGTGTTCATTAAGTTCCTTATATATTCATATTAGCCCATTTAATTTCTCCTAATTAGAGGCTCTCTCATTACTGCTGCTCCTCCTCCCCGTAGATGTCGTTCTTCTTGCGCTTCATCTCCTCGAAGTCGAACTCTGAGCCCATCATCCTCTTGTAGATGTCCTTGATGTCGTCACACGTCGTCTCGAAGTGGGTGGTGGCGTCGTAGGTGCGGGAGATGAAGATCTGTGGGGACAGGGGAGGGTTCAGGGCCGAGCTCAGGCCCAGAGCTCGGGCCCAGCCCCGAGGCCGAGCTCGGCGAGCACTCACCTGGCTCTCGGTGCCCAGGTCGGTGGGAGCGAACAGGTCGCTGATGCTGACGAACCTGCGGGAGGAGAAGGGTTGGGAACACAAGGGTTGGGAACGGAAGGGTGGGAATGGCAATGGTGACCCCCACCTTCACCCCGGGGCTGAGAGCCCAGGAGGGGAGCAGGGAGTGAGTGCTGTGTCCAGCTCTGGGCCCTGAGCTCAGGAAGGCCCTGGAGGGGCTGGAGCAGGGGCAGAGAAGAGCAGCCAGGCTGGGGAAGGGACTGGAGCACAAGTGCTGGGAGGAGAGGCTGAGGGAGCTGGGGGGGCTCAGCCTGGAGAGGAGGAGGCTCAGGGGAGACCTCCTCACTCTCTGCAACTCCCTGCCAGGAGGGGGGAGCCGGGGGGGTTGGGCTCTTTTCCCAGGCAACCATCAGCAAGACAAGAGGGCTGGGTCTCAAGTTGTGCCAGGGGAGGTTTAGGTTGGATATCAGGAAGAATTTCTTTGCAGAGAGGGTGCTCAGCCATTGGAATGGGCTGCCCAGGGAAGTGGGGGATTCTCCATCCCTGGAGGTGTTTAAGGACAGACTGGATGTGGCATCAGTGCCATGGGCTGGGAACCACGGCGGGGTTGGATCAAGGGTTGGGCTGGATGATCTCAGAGGTCCCTTCCAACCCAGCTGATTCTGTGATTCTGGGATTCTCTGACTCACTTCTGCTCGATGGGCTCCAGCAGGTCCAGGGCTGGCTTGATCTCCTTCTCTGGCTCGGGGGTCTCCACGGTGGTGCTGGCGATGGCGATGTACTTGCCCTGCGCCGCCACGTTGTGGGCAGAGGAGATCATGCACACGTAGATGTCTGCGGGACGTGGCACACGCCAGGATCAGCAGCAGGGACAGCAAACCCTCCTCCAGCCCCAGCCTCTGCCCACCCAGTACCTCCTGGGGCAGGCCAGCCTTGGCCCACGGCCCTGGGTGCTCTCAGTGCCCCGGCTGAGGGGCCTGGGCGTGAGGGAGGGCTCCAAAACTCAGCTCACTGGGGCTCTGATGGCTCCTGAAACCCAGCAGGGTCCCCACCCCACTGTTCAAGGGGGAGGAAGCATCTCCCCTCCTTGGCACCTCCACAGCTCTGGGGTGGGGGTTCAACTCCCCTCAGCCCCTCCACACCTCTAGGGTTGGGTTTAACCCCCCTCAGCCCCTTCCACAGATCCAGGCTGGGGTTTAACTCCCCTCAGCCCCTTCCACAGCTCTGGTTGGGTTTAACTCCCCTCAGCCCCTTCCACAGCTCTGGTTGGGTTTAACTCCCCTCAGCCCCTTCCACAGCTCTGGTTGGGTTTAACTCCCCTCAGCCCCTTCCACAGCTCTGGTTGGGTTTAACTCCCCTCAGCCCCTTCCACACCTCCAGGGTGGGTTTAACTCCCCTCAGCCCCTTCCACACCTCCAGGGTTCAGTTAAACTCCCCTCGGCCCCTTCCACACCTCCAGGGTTGGGTTTAACCCCCCTCAGCCCTTCCACAGCTCTGGTTGGGTTTAACTCCCCTCAGCCCCTTCCACACCTCCAGGGTGGGGTTTTAACAGCCCTTCCAGCCCCGTGTTTCTTTTCCACTTGGTCAAACCCCCCCTTAGACCGAAACCTCTTCCACACCCTCTGCTCCAACACCAGCCCTCGCCCTCCCAGAGCACCTCACCCTCCTCACCCACTTCTCCCGGGCCGGGGCACTTCCCTCCCGCAGGTTCCTCCCGTGGTTTTCCCACCACAGGCTTCTCCCACCTCCCCCATCCTTGCTCAGAACCGAAGCCCAGCCTTGCCAGGGCCGGAAAACCCCTGGGCGAGGACAGCAGTGCCCGTTTTCCCGCGTGGCTCCCCCTGCCCAGAGCTGCCCCCGCACCTGATTTCCGGTTGACCTGGTTCTGTGGAATGATGATCTGGCAGGAGTTGGCGTCGTTGGTGTTCTTGATGGGGTGGCTCAGGATGCAGATGACCCGGATCACCTGGCCCACCTTGGTCACGCGGTCCGACACGTAGCTGGGGTCGCAGATGAGCTGTTTGCAGCGAGCCACCTGGGACAGGGGGGGACACGGGACACCAGGACACCTCACAACTCCCTTTTCCAGGAATTGTTTAACAGCTGACCCACCTGGAGCCCCCAGGCCACCCACACTCGGTCACATCGCTCCGTGGTGTGGGTTGTCACCTCCACTCCCACATTTCCACCCCGAGGGGACACGTCACCAAGAGCTCAGCTGCCCCTCAAGCACCTGCTTCAGCCAGGAGCACATGGAGAGCTTCCCACATTTCCACCCCGAGGGGACATGTCACCAAGAGCTCAGCTGCCCCCCCGAGCTCCTGCTCCGGTCAGGAGCACATGGAGAACTTCCAAGAATTCCCATTTTTGTGTCTCCAGGTGGGGAAGCAGCTGCAGGAAGGCCACGTGCCAGCTGTTGAAGGGCAGGGCTGGGTGTCCAGGTTAGACACAGGAACATGGAATAAACCCCTTCCTGATTTACTCAGTTATTCAAGGACAATCCCGCCAGGGCATGGATACTCCATCCCAAGCCTTGGAAAGGGGCTCTTGGATGGATCCTCCTCATGGGGACACCAACGTGCCTCGAGTGAGCTGGAGAACAGCACCAGCCCAGCAGGTTTGGCCCTTGGGAAAATGGGGTTTCTACTGCAACTGTTCAATCTATGGCCAAAAGGCTCAGTGTTTAGGGGAAACATGGAGGGTAGGGAGTAAGGAATGAATCCAAGGCACTGTACCTCCCCTTCAGACTTCACCCCGACCACTTTGCCGTTCTCGATCACGATCTCCTCGATGGGCTTGTTGAGCATGTAGGTGCCTCCATAGATAGCGCTGAGCCTGCAGGGGGAAACTTCCACAGCTCCAGGCTGGGTTTAACCCCCCTCAGCCCCTTCCACACCTCCAGGGTTGGGTTTAACTCCCCTCAGCCCCTTCCACAGCTCCAGGGTGGGGTTTAACTCCCCTCAGCCCCTTCCACACCTCCAGGGTGGGGTTTAACTCCCCTCAGCCCCTTCCACAGCTAAAGAGTGGGGTTTAACTCCCCTCAGCCCCTTCCACACCTCCAGGGTTGGATTTAACTCCCCTCAGCCCCTTCCACACCTCCAGGGTTGGGTTTAACTCCCCTCAGCCCCTTCCACACCTCCAGGGTTGGGTTTAACTCTCCTCAGCCCCTTCCACAGCTCCAGGGTTGGGTTTAACTCCTCTCAGTCCCTTCCACACCTCCAGGGTTGGGTTTAACTCCCCTCAGCCCCTTCCACAACACCAGGGTTCAGTTAAACTCCCCTCAGCCCTTCCAGAACACCAGGGTTCAGTTAAACTCCCCTCAGCCCTTCCAGACCTCCAGGCTGGGGTTTAACTCCCCTCAGCCCTTCCACAGTTCCAGGGTTGGGTTTAACTCCCCTCAGTCCCTTCCACACCTCCAGGGTGGGGTTTAACTCCCCTTGGCCCCTTCCACAGTTAAAGAGTGGGGTTTAACTCCCCTCAGCCCCTTCCACAGCTCCAGGGTTGGGTTTAACTCCTCTCAGTCCCTTCTACACCTCCAGGGTTGGGTTTAACTCTCCTCAGGCCCTTCCACAGTTAAAGAGTGGGGTTTAACTCCCCTCAGCCCCTTCCACAGTTAAAGAGTGGGGTTTAACTCCCCTCAGTCCCTTCCACACCTCCAGGGTTGGGTTAAACTCCCCTCAGCCCCTTCCACAGCTCCAGGCTGGGTTTAACCCCCCTCAGCCCCTTACACACCTCCAGGGTGGGGCTTAACTCCCCTCAGCCCTTTCCACACCTCCAGGGTTGGGTTTAACTCCCCTCAGCCCCTTCCACAACACCAGGGTTGGGTTTAACTCCCCTCAGCCCTTCCACACTTAAAGAGTGGGGTTTAACTCCCCTCAGCCCCTTCCACAGCTCTGGTTGAGCTTTAACTCCCCTCAGTCCCTTCCTCACCTCCAGGGTGGGGTTTAACTCCCCTCAGCCCCTTCCACACCTCCAGGGTGGGGTTTAACTCCCCTCAGCCCCTTCCACACCTCCAGGGTGGGGTTTAACTCCCCTCAGCCCCTTCCACACCTCCAGGGTGGGGTTTAACTCCCCTCAGCCCCTTCCACAGCTCTGGTTGAGTTTTAACTCCCCTCAGCCCCTTCCACAGCTCCAGAGTGGGGTTTAACTCCCCTCAGTCCCTTCCACAGCTCTGGTTGAGCTTTAACTCCCCTCAGTCCCTTCCACACCTCCAGGGTGGGGCTGTGACCTGCTTCTGGATTAATCAAATGCTGGGAGCAACACCTTGGAATTTACACTCTGAATATTGGAGTACAAAGGCCCAGAAATTTCCAGGCACAGCTACTGAGTGTCAGGAGTTCCTGGTTTTCAATGCCTTGAATTCCTTCAATGGATTTGAGTTCTGAGTGTCCAGGGCCTTCTCCCTGAATTCCTGATAAGAAGTCTGAGGTTGGCAAGGTACAAACAGCTGTAACTTCACATCTCACCACAAGCACAACCTCCTGTTCCTGTGCCAACCTAACTTCAGATTTCTGCACAAACCCAACTTCTTCTTTCTGTACAGCTGTAAATCTGTATTTTTGTACCAGCAACAGACCCTCCAAACCTCTGACTACTTTGAGAAACCCCAGCCAGGGGTCACTTAATGCTCCCAAGGCATCCTTTATTTTATTTTCAAGTGAGATTTTGACCTACATGTGAAAAATAAATAATTTTGGCAGTTGAGGCACAGCATTTTTTACTGATGATTCTTTTGAAATATTCAACACTGACTGTGCTGTTTCTATTTTTTCTTTTTTCCTCCCTGAGTTTGGCTAGCAAAGCTGTGAAAAGATCCTTCAAAAAATGAAACCTCACAAGGAATTTAGACACATTTATGCATCTTTTTGCTCTAGAGAAGCCCTGCACAGACCTCCTGGACGGGCTGGATGATGCAAACCCACATCTCCCACCACCAGAAACCAGCCCAGGAGGAAGGAACCTCACAGGGAGGATTAGTTCTGGACTAAGGCAGTGCGAGAACCATTAATGACCTGAGTGTTTTGATGCTCTGGAAGCTCCAGGACTGGCTCCCCACGTCACAGAATCCCAGAATCAGCCGGGCTGGAAGGGATCTCTGAGATCCTCCAGCCCAACCCTTGATCCAACCTCGCCGTGGTTCCCAGCCCATGGCACTGATGCCACATCCAGTCTGTCCTTAAACACCTCCAGGGATGGAGAATCCCCCACTTCCCTGGGCAGCCCATTCCAATGGCTGAGCACCCTCTCTGCAAAGAAATTCTTCCTGATGTCCAACCTAAACCTCCCCTGGCACAACTTGAGACCGAGCCCTCTTGTCTTGCTGATGGTTGCCTGGGAAAAGAGCCCGACCCCCCCCGGCTCCCCCCTCCTGGCAGGGAGTTGCAGAGAGTGAGGAGGTCTCCCCTGAGCCTCCTCCTCTCCAGGCTGAGCCCCCCCAGCTCCCTCAGCCTCTCCTCCCAGCACTTGGGCTCCAGTCCCTTCCCCAGCCTGGCTGTTCTTCTCTGCCCCTGCTCCAGCCCCTCCAGGGCCTTCCTGAGCTCAGGGCCCAGAGCTGGACACAGCACTCCAGGGGTGGCCTCCCCAGCGCCCAGCCCAGGGGCACAAGCCCTGCCCTGCTCCTGCTGCCACACTCTTCCTCAGCCAGCCCAGCAGCCCTTGGCCCTCTTGCCCCCCTGGCCACCCTCGGGCTCCTCTTCAGCTCCCTGCCCAGCCCAACTCCCAGCTCCCTTCCTGCCTGGCTGCTCTCCAGCCCCTCTGGCCCAGCCTGCAGCTGCAGGGGCTTCTTGTGGCCCAAGGGCAGGACCCGGCCCTTGGCCTTGGGGAACCTCAGCCCCTTGCAATCAGCCCATGGATCCAGCCTGGCCAGGGCCCTCTGCAGAGCCCTCCTGCCTTCCAGCACATCAACACTCCCCCAGCTTGGGGTCACCTGGAATGTGCTGGTGACAACCCCCTCCCAGCCTCTCCCTGCACACACAGGATCCCGAGGGCAGACCGGGATCCAGGGCTGGCTCTCACCTGGCGAATCCCTGGGGCAGCTCTCCGAGCCCGTACAGGGGGTACAGGTAGGGGCTCTTCCCGTACCGGGCCAGGGACTCGCTGTACAGCTTGATCCTGTTGATGGTCTCCTGGCAGGGCTGGTCCAAGTAGCTGTGGAGCACAGGGACATCCCTCAGGGTGCTTCCCAAGCCAGCGTTTCCAGCGGGATACACCCCTGGAGCGCTTCCCCCCCGGGAGGTTTCCTTCCCCACCCTCTGGCTGCTGCTCCCGGAGTTCCCTTTGGGAGCTGCTGGGGGTCACGGGGTTTGTCAGGACGGAGATGATTCGTTAACCCCGGGAACGCTCAAAGGTTCAACGGCTGCCCCGAATCCCAGGGCTGGGACTGGAATCCCGGGATTTGGGGTGGGAGTGACTCTGATCCCACGATTTGGGGTGGAAGTGATTCCAAGCCCAGAATTTGGGGTGGAAGAGACTCCAGTCTCGGGATTTGGGGTGACTCTGATCCCAGGATTCAGGGTGGAAATGACTCCGATCCCATTATTTGGAGTGGGAGTGACCCCAATCCCGGGATTCGGGGCGAGAGTGACTCCCATCCCGGGATTCTGGGCAGGAGTGACTCTGATGCCAGGATTCAGGGCAGGAGTGACTCCAATCCCAGGATTCAGGGTAGGAGTGACTCTGATGCCAGGATTCAGGGTAGGAGTGACTCTGATGCCAGGATTCAGGGCAGGAGTGACTCCAATCCCAGGATTCAGGGTAGGAGTGACTCCAATCCCAGGATTCAGGGTAGGGAGTGACTCCAATCCCAGGATTCAGGGTAGGAGTGACTCCAATCCCAGGATTCAGGGTAGGGAGTGACTCCAATCCCAGGATTCAGGGTAGGGAGTGACTCCAATCCCAGGATTTGGGGCGGGAGTGACTCCGATCCCAGGATTTGGGGCGGGAGTGACTCCAATCCCAGGATTCGGGGCAGGAGTGATTCTGACGCTGGGATCTGGGTGGGAGTGACTCCGATCCCGGGATTCGGGGCGGGAGTGACTCCAATCCCAGGATTCGGGGCGGGAGTGACTCTGATCCTGGGATTCAGGGTGGGAGTGACTCCAATCCTGGGATTCGGGGCGGGAGTGACACCAATCCCATGATTCGGGGTGGGAGTGACTTCGATCCCGGGATTCAGGGCGGGAGTGACTCCGACGCTGGGATTCGGGGTGGGAGTGACTCCAATCCCAGGATTCGGGGCGGGAGTGACTCCGATCCTGGGATTCGGGGCGGGAGTGACTCCGATCCCGGGATTCGGGGCGGGAGTGACTCCGATCCCGGGATTCGGGGCGGGAGTGACTCCGATCCCGGGATTCGGGGCGGGAGTGACTCCAATCCCAGGATTCGGGGTGGGAGTGACTCCAATCCCGGGATTCGGGGCGGGAGTGACTCCGACGCTGGGATCTGGGCAGGAGTGACTCTGATCCTGGGATTTGGGGCGGGAGTGACTCTGATCCCAGGATTCAGGGCGGGAGTGACTCCAATCCCGGGATTCAGGGCGGGAGTGGCTCCGATCCTGGGATTCAGGGCGGGAGTGACTCCAATCCCAGGATTCGGGGCGGGAGTGACTCCAATCCCAGGATTCGGGGCAGGAGTGACTCCGACGCTGGGATCTGGGTGGGAGTGACTCCGATGCTGGGATTCGGGGCGGGAGTGACTCCAATCCCAGGATTCAGGGCGGGAGTGACTCCAATCCCAGGATTCGGGGTGGGAGTGACTCCGATCCTTGGATTCAGGGCGGGAGTGGCTCCGATCCCAGGATTCAGGGCGGGAGTGACTCCAATCCCATGATTCAGGGCGGGAGTGACTCCGATCCCAGGATTCAGGGCGGGAGTGACTCCAATCCCAGGATTCGGGGTGGGAGTGACTCCGATCCTGGGATTCAGGGCGGAAGTGGCTCCGATCCCAGGATTCAGGGCGGGAGTGGCTCCGATCCCAGGATTCAGGGCGGGAGTGACTCCGATCCCAGGATTCAGGGCGGGAGTGGCTCCGCCGCCGGGCTCACTCACTCGTCAGTCCTGTAGAGCGCGAGGGCGTGGCCGGTGAAGTCGATGACGTCCTGGCCCAGGTCGAACTTCTTGTACACGTCCCTCATGGTGGTTTTCTTGGGGTCGACGCCCTCGAAGGTCTTGGGGTCGTTCTCGTCGAAGTTGGCCACGTACACCAGGAACTTCCGGAACCGGCGCTTCTCAAACAGCCCCATTAAGCCTGAAAACCAGGGGTTTGCTCAGGACTCTTGGAGACACCACGGGGCCTTTCCGTGGCCACACGGGGGGGAAGAACCACTGAGGGTTTCACACACGGAATCATGGAATGGTTTGGGTTGAAGGGACCTTAAAGCCCAGCCAGTTCCGACCCCAGGGACACCTCCCACTGGCCCAGGTTGCTCCAACCTGGCCTTGGACACTTCCAGGGATCCAGGGGCAGCCACAGCTTCTCTGGGAAATCCATTCCAGTCCTTCCCCACCCTCCCAGCCAGGAATTCCTTCCCAATATCCCATCTAACTCTCCCTGAGCTTAAGCCCATCCCCCTTGTCCCATCACTTCCAACCTCAAACACGACACTGGACAGGGCAATTTATAATTTTTCCACAAACTGGGAGGCAAGACTGGACTTGCTGGAGCAGGAGGGCAGAGGCAGCACCCCCTGCTCCTGCCAGGATGAGTCTCTTGGGAGACCAAACAGGAATATCTGCCATGGACAAGGCTCAGACCTCCAGACCCGGAGCCTTGACTGCAGGAGTCACTTTATCACGAGGCTTTTTAGAGGTGCCACTGAACACACCCCACACCTGGAGCTCCTGGAATGCCCTCCACCAGCTCCTAAGGGATTTCCTGAGCCACTGTGAACGAGCAGCGGTTTTATTGGAAGAGGGGTGAAATTTAAGCAGGCAGCAATTAAGGTTTGAGTTGTAATTAGTCGCTCTAATTTGCCTGGGACGTTCTTCCACACGCACAATTCCAACAAGGATCCAACCTTAAGTCTTTATGGCAGAGCTGGGAGCACAAAACCCCAGAGGTAAAAACCTCTTATTCCACCAGATTCTCACCAGAGGGGCCACCAGAACAGGCAGCTCCGTTGGGAAGCTCCAAGAAAAACTGTCACTCAAGGCTCAGGAAGCCCAAGGCTACCACTCCCAAGTGGTGTTTAAAGTCAGAGAGGTGCAGGAGAACCCTGAGGATGCTCCTTAAAACATGAGGAGCACCAAGAACATCCCAAGATGTGGGGTTTGCCTCTATTTAGGGACAGGAGCCCCAGGAGGACAGGAAGAAGGTGCAGCTACTCACTGGATGCCAGAGCTTCTGCCTCGGTGGAGGGGACTTTGTAGATCTTCCCCCCCTTGTAGACGAAGCTGCCCTCGATCACCTTGAAGTCCAAGTAACGAGTCACTTCTGTGTAGAGCAGCATCTTCACCAACTGACCTGCAGGAGGGTTTGGCACAGGTCAGACAGCTGGGCTGGAGCCAGAGCTGCTCCCAGGGCAGCCCTTCCAAACCCTTCCACGTTCAGCTCCCGCAGCACACCAGAGGTGAGCCGGGACTAGAGCGACCAGGCCTTGCCTGGGATCTCTCTAACCCTGAGCCTGAGTCTGGCACCACACAAGACATCCATGCCCTGGTGCCTCAGGGATGAGATTCCAGCAAAAAGGGGTTGGGTTTTGGCAAAGGGACATCTGGGAGCCCAGGATCACTCACCGTTAGCCATCAGGAATTTCGGAATGAGGTCCACGTTCCAGTCTCTTCCCCGCCCCATGGATTCTGGTGGAGTCCCCGGGAGATTAAACCTTTTGTAGAGCTTTGGAGAGAGAGAGAGAGAGAACACAGAACTTATTGTAGCTCCCTGGGTGTCACTTCTCCCACACATGGACACACTTTCCACCCCCATGGCTCTCAGCCGAACACAAGCCCTTCAGAGCTGGTTTTTGGCCGGAGTTTCAGCTCCAGTTTGACTCCTGATGCAGCACACAAACACATCCAGGAAGCTGGGACAGTGAGAACCAGGCAGAGTTATTCTGCTCTTCCAGTCTTTCTTCCTCCAAGGCTTAAAGTTTGGGAATTTAAAACCTGAGGAAGCGAAATACTGTGTAATGTGAGGTATCTCAGTCAATATTTACAGTTTAGTTGGGGTTTTAACACCCTGCTGTTGGGCATTACAGGTCTGGAGTGCTCCACACTGGAATTCCAGCTGGGAATTACAGAAAACAAGCGCTGCCTACAACCACAAACACACACACTGGTGTCTCCCCTGTATTAACACCATAAAACATCCTCGACCCAAGGAAACCCTGAAGAGCTAATTACATGGGAATTCACCCCTGGGATAACTGGGAATAAAGCCCCTTTTCCAGCAGCAGGTGCCAGCTCCACACTTACATCTTCCAGGGGTGTAATGGATGCACTTTCCCCTCCATAGTAGGAGTTACGATCCATGTGAAGGACCTTCTTCCCGTTCACGGACATGATCCCGGAGAGGATGCATTCCTGCAGAAAGGAAGGGATGCAAGGGATGTGTTAGTGCACTGGAGCCTCCTCCTTCCCAGTTTTCCTAAGGAAGAGCACATTCAGGCAGCTGACTGCGTGCAGGGAAACAAACACTCTGGAATTCAGACACCCCTTGGAAGCAGATCAGCCCCTGGCCGGGTCTGTGTGCCCCGGGCAAGCCAACCAAGGGGTTAAAACTACACAGCCACCACCTCCACTGAGGACATTCCTGGGAATTTCATGCATTTAGGGCAGATTTGGAAAACCTCTCCTCCTAAGCCACCACCTGCCAACTTAAGGACGAGGCAGCAGGAGCATGGAATCTTACTTGGACTTCTCCTCAAAACCTCAACCATTAATATTTGCCACGCTGGGACACGTGGGAGAACCAACAGCTTCTCTTTATCTATTTATAAAGAATAAATGAAGGCATTTGGCAGGTTTATCACCTCAGCAGAGGCCTTGCTATCCCTGCTCTGCATCCAGAGATTCCTTGGAGCAGCTGATCAGCTGCTGGGTCTGAGACTCAGCACAGAGCACACACACACACAAGCTGCAACCTGCAGAACCAGCTGAGGCCTGGCTAAATCCCCACCAAACACGGCTCTGGCATTCAAAGCCAAAGAGCTTAAGGAAAACTTGAATGTCTGCGTGCTTAGGACAGCTTAGCAGGGAGGTTTTACTGATCTTGCTCTGCCTCAGCTCCCCCCAAGAGCTGAACCATGTGTGCAGCTGAGCTCTTGCTCACCATCAACAAGGCCTAACTGGGAGGTCCCGGTCACATCTCACACCACGGGTGGGTCAGCCTGGGCTACCGGAATGTTCCCTGCCAGGAAAGGGGTGGGACTGGATGGGCTTCAAGGTCCCTTCCAACCCCAACCATTCCATGATTCTGCATTCACCATTCAGCCTGTAAAACCCCCCATCCATCTGCTGGGGGATGCCACCACTCCCAGGAGTGGGGAAGATGTTCTCTCACAGCTTGGCCCTCCTGGCAGAGATCCGTGTCTCCCTGAGATCCCTCACGTTCCCTCCACGAGCACCTTTCCCAGGACTCTCCTCCTGTGTCTTTCCCCCCCCAACTGGGTTTCAGGAGCTTTATTTCCACCACAGCAACCCTGGCCAAGGCAGGTGTCGCTCGGTCACACGAGGCAAACCACAAACACCAGAAGTCTCCCGCCGCGTCTTGTTTACCCGCTGCGTAAATCCCAACTCCAGGCAACCCTCGGTGTAAAGGAAGCTGTAAAATCATCTACAACTTCCCCAACCCCTCCCAGGGCAGCTTTGAGGGGGGGTTATTTGGTTCTGAAGGCGTGGGGGGCGGTTGGCAGGGATGGCTGGCACGAGGGTTTGCTGTCCTGGCGCTTCCAGGTGGCCACGGGCAAACCTTCTCTTGCTGGGACAGCAAGGCACTGCTGGCCAGTCTGTCACCCACCAGGGTGCCACCCTCATCCAGCCAAGGAGCTGAGGACAAAGCTGGAGCTGCCCAGTGCACGGCAAGGACACTCCACAGTGAATCCCTGGATGGCAAACACGGTGCCCACACGGCTCTGTGATCACCAGCTGGGTCGAGAAGAGCTGGCCACAAAACCTCTTCCCAGCACCTTCCACACAAGTCCTACAAGGCTCCTCCTGTTTTCCCACACAGGCTGGAGCAAGCAGAGAGCCCCAGACCCTCTGCTAAGACACTCCTCAAGGCCTCCAAGGGCGAGGAACCGCCGGAGCGAGGGTGGCTGCGGGGTGTCAGCTCTGCTGTCACTGGTTAACCACCTCTGCCAGCTCCTCCCAGCCCTGGCCTCGGGCTCCCTGCTCCACCCTGGAACGTCCCACCAGCTCTGCCAGATGGTGGCACAGGGCTCCGAGAGTGTCCACGCTGGAAGCCAACCAGGATTTCACACCAAATGAGTCTCAAAGGCAGGAATTAAACCACAGCAGAAGTTCCAGTGGCTGCTCTTGCTGTCAGCTGATTTCCTGCCTCCATTTAACTTCAAAGCAGCCCTCGCTCCATCTTCCCAGGGATGCACACAGCCAGCCTGTATCCCTTCCCCAGGTTGGATTTAGGTACCAGCAGGAGATATAAGAGCCCTTAAGTACCTCCTCCATCTTCTTTCCTACCCATTAAACACCCCTACAGGCACTGAGGTGGAGATATCCCGCTCCTATTTCATCCAAGGCTCGTTAAACACGTCCCTTCCATCACCCAGCACCCGGCCCCGGAGCGCTGGAATCCCACCCGGGCCTCTCACGAGCCATAAAACACAAGGGGTGCACAATGGATTCATCCTCCCAGCTCAGCAGTTCCTCTGGAGCTCTCCCTGGCCGCTGGAACCGCTGGATCTGTGTCCTGGTGTGGTTTGGGTGAGGAAAACAAACGGCCTGGGCTGACGTGGGAAGGGCTGGGAAGGGTTTCAAGTAAAAAAGGGGAAGCGTCAGAGTTCAAATCTGGAGGGTTTTGGCTGAGTATAAATATCAGTGTCAAGCAAACAGGAAGGCAGAGCAGCTGCTGGGAGTAGCACCAGGGCAGGGCAGGGAGAGCCCCGGGTATCCAGAGGGATGGATGGAATATGGTCTCCATGCAAAGGGACTGTAATCCAGAGCTCCACCAGGTCAGGTTCCGACAGCTCCCGGGAGCTCGCTGTGTCCCAGCCAATGGCAGAGCGAGTCCTGGCGTCTGCAGCACCACCCTGGCTGCTGAGATGGCTGGAGAGCACAGCACCAGGGAGAAAGGGGCACTGGGAATGTGGAGAGGGCACAAATCCACGGGAAAAAACAACAGGAGCGACTCGAAGGTACCGGTGCTTCCAGGCTGGTTTAAGAGCATCGGCTCTTCCCTCGTGAGCAGGGACCGGTTGTGAATAGCCCTTCTGCAGGCAGGAGCCTTGAGGAATGGAGGGAGGCGAGGAGCTTTCCATGGATTTCCTCCAAGTAGGGCGGCAGTTCAGGGAGGCTCAGACAGAGCGAGGGAAACCCGAGCCAGCGCTGCTCCGTCTGAGGGCGGGACGGGCACGGTCCCTCCGGCTCCCACAGCGGGCTCTGCCACCACCGGGGCTCTTCCTTCGAAAGGCAGGGCCGGGCTGGGCCAGCACGTCACGGAATTTGGGGTTGGGAGGGACCTCTGGAGGTCCTCTGGTCCAGGTGACACAGGAACTCGTCCGGTGGGTGCCCACCCGTCACACGTTGGCGACATCCGCCGTGTCGGATTCCAGCACGATCCAGAGCTCTGCTCCTCCTACGACTGCCAAACAACCCCTCACTGCACCTGGACAAACCCCATAGCTCATCCTACAAACTGCCAAACAACCCCTCACTGCACCTGGACAAACCCCATAGCTCATCCTACAAACTGCCAAACAACCCCTCACTGCACCTGGACAAACCCCATAGCTCATCCTACAAACTGCCAAACAACCCCTCACTGCACCTGGACAAACCCCATAGCTCATCCTACAAACTGCCAAAGCACCCCTCACTGCACCTGGACAATCAATCCCCTCAGCTCATCCTACAAACCCCTCACTCCACCTGGACAATCCCGAGCTCATCCTACAAACCCCTCACTGCACCTGGACAACCCCCATAGCTCATCCTACAAACTGCCAAACAACCCCTCACTGCACCTGGACAAACCCAAGCTCATCCTACAACCCCTTCATTGCACCTGGACAATCCCCTCAGCTCATCCTACAAACCCCTCACTCCACCTGGACAATCCCGAGCTCATCCTACAAACCCCTCACTGCACCTGGACAACCCCCATAGCTCATCCTACAAACTGCCAAAGCACCCCTCACTGCACCAGGAGAATCCCCTCAGCTCATCCTACAAACTGCCAAACAACCCCTCACTGCACCAGGAGAATCCCCTCAGCTCATCCTACAAACCCCTCACTGCCCCTTGAAAATCCTGAGCTCATCCTACAAACCCCTCACTGCATCAGGAGAATCCTAAGCTCACCCTACAACCCCCTCCCTGCCCCTGGAAAATCCTGAGCTCATCCTACAAATCCCTCACTGCACCTGAAGAATCCTGAGCTCATCCTACAAACCCCTCACTGCCCCTGGACAACCCCAGGCTCATCTTACAAACCCTTCACTGCCCCTGGACAACCCCAAGCTCATCCTACAAACCCCTCACTGCACCAGGAGAATCCTAAGCTCATCCTACAAACCCCTCACTGCCCCTGGACAACCCCAAGCTCATCCTACAAACCCTTCACTGCACCTGGACAATCCCTGAGCTCATCCTACAAACCCCTCACTGCTCCTGGACGATCCCTGAGCTCATCCTACAAACCCCTCACTGCACCAGGAGAATCCCCTCAGCTTATCCTACAAACCCCTCACTGCCCCTGGACAACCCCAAGCTCATCCTACAAACCCTTCACTGCACCTGGACAATCCCTGAGCTCATCCTACAAACCCCTCACTGCACCTGGACAATCCTGAGTTCATCCTACAAACCCCTCACTGCACCAGGAGAATCCTGAGCTCATCCTACAAACTGCTAAAGCAACTCCACCTGCACCTGGACAATCCCAAGCTCTGCTCATCCTACAAACTGCCAAAGCAGCCCCTCACTGCACCTGGAGAATCCCCTCAGCTCATCCTACAAACCCCTCACTGCCCCTGGACAATCCCTGAGCTACCAGAGGATGGTGAGTCCCCGCTTGGTCCTCGCAGTCACTTGGAGGTGCTTTATTTCCACAAGGACTAAATACATCCCGACCCAGAGTGTGGTTCCTCTGCTCCCCCAGAAAGTGAATGTGCACCCCTGTGATGGATTTAAATAGCTTTAAGGCAGGGAGGCAGCTGGCAGGTAAGAAGCTTAGTTCAGCCTGCAAAGAGTGAAACCCCAGCAGGAATGCAGCGTTCACCTGCTGGGGCTGAACAGGATGGGTTGATTATCCCCAGAATTCAGGGAAAATAATCCATGGGGGAGAAGCACAGAGGGCAGAGAACAAACACCCCATCATGGGGCACAACACAACTCCCAAATACCCCAGGGAAGAATTACCAGGCCACTTCCAGACCTCCAGACCAGAGAGGTGCAAATTAAGGTGATCTGAAAAACCAAGTGTGAAAACCCAAACCCGAGGAGTTCTCCAGCCTGGGATCCCCGTGCCAGATTCAAACCTGCTTGTGCAGCAGGTCTGCAGGAAGATGATCCCTAATCCACAATGCCCAACACACATGACAAGCCTAATCAAGGGCCTTAAAGCTATTAAGACTCCAGCACCTTGGAGGAGCCATTCCCACCAGGAATGAGCCAGCTCTGGAGCAGGAAACACCTGCCCCCAGCACACAGGGGCTCAGGAGGAGTTAATCCCACCTCGTGGAAGTCAGAGGCTGTTGTATCAGCAGTAATTCAGGACTAAAAATGCACCAGGATTATTCCCCCCCCGGGGGGCTCAGACACATCTCCAGGAGCTTGGCACTGCGAGGGGGTCTCTCATTAGCACGCAGAAGGGAAAAGCTGAAGTAGCTGGAGCGCCGGTAATCCCGGTCCTAAAGCTGCCTTAGTCCCTCCCTGCTTCTTGAGGAAGAGATTAACACCTGAAATATTCCTGTTGCACTTCCAGATCATTCCCACGTGCGCTCACGCAGGGGCGGCCCCGCAGACCCAACCAGAACCACCAGGGCAATGGGGGGGTTTGTGCTCCCCTACAAAGGCCCCAACGATTCCTTTTCCCCCTTTAAACCAGCACCTGAACTCTCACTTGGGAAAGGGAAAGGAAATCCCCTCCGGAGCAGCAGCAGAGGCACAACCTCAGGGCTACAACAGCGGCCTGGTGGGGCTCCAGGACCTGAGTCTGCTCTGGGAACATCACCAGAACTTCCCTGACAGCTCAAGGCTCTTTGGAAAAGGAAAGAAACGACTGGAAGTGTTTCCACTTCCTTCTCCTTGGGAAACCTGACCAGGTTGCTGGGGGAGCAACCTTCAGGCTTCCAGCTGCCTCATGTGCCTGTGGAGGAGTCCTGCAGCCCACCCAGCCTGACCCAGCTCCGCTCCGACACCACCTGCCAGCCACAGTGGATGAGCCAACACCGGGAATTTTAGGATGGGGAACATCCTGGCTGCACCAGGACCTCTGCTTTCCATTCTTTTTCCACAGCAGCCGCTCCAGAGCAGATGAAGTCCATCCTAATTAGTATTTCAGAGGGAAGGCCGGCACATCAGAAGGAAAATCAGGCGCCCCTGCACGTTCCCAGGCTCTGGAGTTTGGTCAGCACACCTCAAAATAAGGCCATAATTTATTCCTTTTAACTCAACTGCTGCTCATTAGCAGGAGCTTGTCTTAAAAGTGATTGCACAAGGGGCCTTTTGTCAAATTTACACTGGAATTTGTCAGTTTGAGATTAAGCCCCCCGTGTTCACCAACCTGATGCCCCGCTCGCTCTAAAGCATAAATTACCATTTTAATGGAGCTCGGGTCTATTGGAGGCCCCTCCACTGGAAGCTCATTACAATTCACCTCCCCAAAAGTCCCTTTCCCTGCTTTGCTGAGCCAGGGACAGGTTTTTAGGGCAGACTCCAGCTTTCCCTATCAAAGGGAAGGAGCTTCTTCCTCCTAAGCCTTCCAAAGGAAGAGCCTTGGGAGGGAGGAATGAAAGCAACCAGGAAAGTTGGGTCTCCCCCAGGGCTCCCACACTTTGCAGGTCTCCTTTGTGCCACATCCCAGGTTTGTTCCCGTTCTTCCCAACCCCAAAAGAGGGGGATGAGGAGAACCCAGCTGTGCCCTGTGCCAGCAGCCCCATCAATCCCAAAACGACGGGAGGAAAACTCGTGGCTTCCAATTTAATCCCCACCCCGAGGGGGGAAGTGGGGGAAACCCCCCAGACATCCCTTTGTCCGGGCACCTTTCCTGGCTCAAAGCCGGGAACAAAAGCAGGAAAGGCCGTTTCACAGCGAGGAAAACCTTCTTCTCCACTACATCGGCTTCTCTTCCCCCCCCTCTCCTCAAACAATGCCTCGTGTTTGTAACCTGCGATCCGCCCTCCCGCGGCATCTCCCGGGGCTCCAGGGACGCAGGAAGCGGGAGGATCCTCCGGCAGAGCTCGGGAGCAGCGGCACTGCCATGTTTTTTCTCCCTGCGGCGCGGGCTGCATCCTCCACAATAGGACAAAGCCCCTCCACGGCTCATCCCCCTCCCCGCGCCGCGCCCCCGTCAGCTGTCAGCTCTCCTCAGGGAGCACCGCGATGAAGCAGGAAAAAGGGTTGTGTTTTTTTTTTTTGGGGAGGGGAGGGGGGGATAAGGGAAATTTGACAGGCTCGCCAGCCTCTCCCATCCCCCTCCTGCTGCAGTCAGGGCTGGATGGAGCCGAAGGCTGCAAAGGCGGAGCGGGAACGGGGATGGAGAGGGGGGGATCACCGCGGCTGCCTCCACCCTGCACGGACCTGCAGCCACGGCGCGTTTAGGGGGGGTAGGAAGGATGCGTGAAGGGGAAAAAAAATCGGATAATAACGTAAAACATAAAGGAAAGGCGATAAATCCCCGTCGGCGTTTTATTGTCCGAGTCCTCCCACCCCCCCCCGCCCCCCGCACTCCCTCCGCAAAACAACCGCATTTCCTGGGGCCCCCCGGGAGCTGGGGGGGATCCAGGTGGATTGGGATCGGGAAAGGGGGGGATCCAAACACGAGGGTGTGTTATGATCACGTAAAAACCCCACCTGGGGGGTCAGTGAGGGATGGGGGAGGAGAATCCAGGGTGGATTGAAGCTGGGGGGTGCTGTGGGAATTAATGATGGGGGAAAGGATCCAGGGGGTCCTGGGAGGGGGTCCCACACACCAGAGCCCCGGGATAATACTGAGGATGGAGGGGGAGGAACCCAGACAGGGCTGGAATGAGGGGAAAGGATCCAGGGTGGGATTGAAGGTGAGGGTGCTGGGGGAATTAATGATGGGGGAAAGGATCCAGGGGGTCCTGGGAGGGGGTCACACACCCCCAGATAATATTGGGGATGGAGGGGGAGGAACCCAGAAAAGGTTGGAATGAGAAGGAAGGATCCAGGGTGGGATTGAAGGTGGGAGAATTAATGATGGGGGAAAGGATGCAGGGGGTCCTAGGGGGTCACACACCCCCAGGTAATATGGGGGATGGAGGGGGGGGAAGGAACACAGGGTTGGAATGGAAGGGAAGGATCCAGGGTGGGATTGACAGTGGGAGGTGCTGTGGAAATTAGTGATGGGGGAAAGGATGCAGGGGGTGCCAGGGGGGGTCACACATCCCCAGATAATATTGGGGATGGTGGGGGAGGAACCCAGACGGGGTTGGAATAAGGAGGAAGGATCCAGGCTGGGATTGAAGGTGAGGGGTGCTGGGAGAATTAATGATGGGGGAAAGGATCCAGGGGGTCCTGGGAGGGGGTCACACATCTCCAGATAATATGGAGGATGGTTGGGGAGGAACCCAGAAAGGGTTGAAATGAGGAGGAAGGATCCAGGGTGGGATTGAAGGTGGGAGGTGCTGTGGGAATTAATGATGGAGGAAAGGACCCAGAAGGTCCTGGGGGGTCACACACCCCCAGGTAATATTGGGGATGGGAGGAGGAAGGAACATGGGGTTGGAATGAGAAGGAAGGATCCAGGGTAGGATTGAGGGTGGGAGGTGCTATGGGAACTAATGATGGGGGAAAGGATGCAGGTGTCCTGAGGGGGTCACACATCCCCAGACAATATGGGGGATGGTTGGGGAGGAACCCAGACAGGGTTGGAATAAGGAGGAAGGATCCAGGGTGGGATTGAAGGTGGGGGGTGCTGGAGAATTAATGATGGGGGAAAGGATGCAGGTGTCCTGAGTGGGTCACACACACACAGGTAATATGAGGGATGGAGGTGGGGGGAAGGAACACAGGGCTGGAATGGGAGGGAAGGATCCAGGGTGGGATTGAAGGTGGGAGGTGCTGGGGGAATTAATGATGGGGGAAAGGATCCAGAGAGCCCAGGGGGGGTCACACATCCCCAGGTAATACTGGAGATGGGGGGGGGAGGAACACAGGGTTGGAAGGGGAGGGAAGGATCCAGGGTGGGATCGAAGGTGGGGGGTGCTGGGAGAATTAGTGATGGAGAGAAGGACCAAGGGGGTCCCTGGGGGGTCACACACCCCCAGATAATATTGGGGATGGGGGGAGGAAGGAACCCAGACAAGGCTGGAATGAGGGGGGAAGGATTATGGGGTGAGGATGGGATTGAAGGTGGGGGCTGCTGTGAGCATTAAGGATGGGGGAAGGACCCCGGCGGTCCCGGGGGGTCCCACACACCAGACCCCCAGGGTAATATTGGGCAGAGGGAGGGGGCAGGGACCCGGACAGAGTTAAGGGGGAGCTCCGACGTAGAGGTGACAGCCGAAGAAAACGACCCGAATGGGGTGAGGGGGGCGATTATCAGCGGAGACACCGGCAAAGGGACCCGCCCCCGAGGGGGCACCGGGACCCCCGTGCCCGAGGCCGGGGGGCTCAGAGCCAGGCTGGGCAGGATAACCAGGTGATACCCACACGAAAGGACAGCGGGGCCGCGGTGGGTGAGGGATGGGGAGGGGGCTCAGCCGCAGGAGGCGAGGGATGGCGGGGGCTGGGGGAGGATGGGGGGGGGGGCGGCGGGGCGGGGCAGGGCGGCGGCCGCCCGCAGCAGGCCCGAGGCGCGAGCGGGCGGCGGCCGCTCCTCACCGTGAGGCCGGTGCCCAGCACGATCACGTCGTACTCCTCATTCATGGCGGCGCGGCGGTGTCGCGGCGGGTGTCTCCGGGCCGGGGGCTGAGGCGGAGCGGGCGCTGCGCGGGGGCCGCGGGAGCGCGAGAAAATGGAGCCGCCGCCGTGAGGGGACCGCGCCGGGGGGGGGCGGGGCCGGGCCGCCCGCGCCCCGCCCACGCGTCTGCCAATCACCGCCCGGTCCGCCGCGCCATTGGCCGGCGGGGCTGTCAATCAAAGGGCGGGCGCGCGGCGGGCGCGGGCGGCGCTGCCACCGTGGTGGGGGGCGCGGCGCGCATGCGCAGTGCGGTCCCTCGCCCTCCTCGCCCGGGAACCGATCGGGGGGTCCCCAATTTTTGGGGGGGTTGGAGGGGGGAAATTCTGGGGAGTGTGTCTTGATTTTGGGGAGTTTTCCTCGATTTAGGGGAGATCACCAATTTAGGGGGGGGGTCCTCAATTGGGGGGTCCTCTATTTGGGGAGGGGGGAGCTTACTTTAGGGGGGGCTCCTCAATTTAGGGGGTCCTTAATTTAGGGGGAGTGTCCAGGATTTTGGGGGATGTCTCAGTTTGGGGGGGGTCATTCATTTGAGGGAGGCTTCCTCGATTTAAGGGGGGGTCTCAACCGGAGGGGGGTCCTTAACTTGGGGGGGGGGGAAGGCAGGATTTTGGGGGCGTGTCTCAATTTGGGGGAGTCATCAATTTGGGGGAGGTTTCCTCAGTTTAGGGGAGTCATCAATTTAGGGGGGGTCCTCAGTTGGGGGGGACCCTCTATTTAGGGGGATCCTTAATTTAGGGGGGGGGGGTCTCCTCAATTTAGGGGGTTCTTAGTCTGGGGGGTGTCCCCAATTTGGGGGGAGGGTCCAGAATTTAGGGGAGGATGTTTCAATTTAGGGGGGGTCCTCTATTTGGGGGGGTTCCTTAATTCGGGGGGGTCCCTCAATTTAGGGGGTCTTAGTCTGGGGAATGACCTCAGTTTGGGGGGAGGAGGGGTCCAGAATTTGGGGAAGTTCCTTATTTCCTGGGGGGTCCTCAGTTTAGGGGGTGGTTCTCTATTTAGGGGGATCCCTCAATTTGGGGGATCCCTCAATTCGGGGCGTTCCTCCATTTAGGCAGACCCCTCAATTTGGGGGATCTCTCAATTTGGGGGTTTCCTCAGTTTAGGGGGATCCCTCAATTTAGAGGAGTTCCTCAATTTGGGGGGTCCCTCAATTTGGGGGATTCTTCAATTTGGGAGGTCCTTCAATTTAGGGGGTTCCTCAGTTTGGGGGATTCCTCAATTTAGGGGAATGCTCAGTTTGGGGGGATCCCTCAATTTGGGGGGATTCCTCAATTTAGGGCAGATCCCTCAATTTAGAGGGATCCCTCAATTTAGGAGGATCCTCAGTTTAGGGGGTCCCTCAGTTTAGGAGGGGTCCCTCAATTTAGGAGGGGTCCCTCAATTTAGGGGGGTCCTCAATTTGGGGGATTCCTCAATTTAGGGGGATCTTCAATTTGGGGGGTTCCTCAGTTTGGGGGGTTCCTCAATTTAGGCAGATCCCTCAGTTTAGGGGGATCTCTCAATTTGGGGGGTCCTTCAATTTAGGAGGGATCCCTCAATTTAGGGGGTTCCTCAATTTGGGGGATTCCTCAATTTAGGGGGATCTTCAATTTGGGGGGTTCCTCAGTTTGGGGGGTTCCTCAATTTAGGCAGATCCCTCAGTTTAGGGGGATCTCTCAATTTGGGGGGTCCTTCAATTTAGGAGGGATCCCTCAATTTAGGGGGATCCTCAATTTAGGGGGTTCCTCAATTTAGGGGGATCTTCAATTTGGGGGGTTCCTCAATTTGGGGGATTCCTCAATTTGGGGGATTCCTCAATTTGGGGGGTTCCTCAATTTAGGGGGTTCCTCAATTTGGGGGGTTCCTCAATTTGGGGGATTCCTCAATTTGGGGGGTCCCTCAATTTAGGGGGTTCCTCAATTTAGGGGGTTCCTCAATTTGGGGGGTTCCTCAATTTGGGGGGTTCCTCAGTTTAGGGGGATTCCTCAATTTAGGGGGATCCCTCAATTCAGAGGAGTTCCTCGATTTGGGAGGATCCCTCAGTTTAGGGGGTTCCTCAGTTTGGGGGGATCCCTCAATTTGGGGGTGTCCTTCAATTTGGGGGGTTCCTCAATTTAGGGAGATCCCTCAGTTTAGGGGGATCTCTCAGTTTAAGTAGAGTTCCTCAAGTTTGGGGGGTTCCTCAATTCAGGGGGTCCCTCAGTTTAGGAGAGGCCCTCACTTTAATGGCAATCAGTGATAATTCCAGCGTGTTTCTACCTCCCAAATGGAGGTTTGGGATTTTCCCCCTTTTCCCCTCAAAACCCACTTTTCCTCTCACCCAGGACCACGCCCGGTGTGGAAAATCCCACCCGGATCCCGCCCATCCACATCCAAACCTTTCCTCAGTTTTCCAGAAGATTTGAGCTTTTCCCTGCATTTCAGAGGGGTTTTTTTAAATCCTCCACTGCCCCCTTCCCCTCAGGAGCCAGGAATTCCCCCAGGCTGGGGCTGGAACACCCCCTGGATCAGCACCCAGGGGAGGGAGCACGTCCGCAGCGGGCACGGAAAAGGCGGAAAAGCTGCTTATGGCTCTTGGGGACGTGGATTAGGAACCTTAAGACCTCTTAATTTGATCCTAGGGCTGCATTCCCTGCCTCTGCCAGGACTCTGGGAATGGTGGAGAGCCGGGTGACGCTCCCAAATCCCTCCTTGGAAATGAGCTGGACATTGGGAAGAGATGGATGAGGAGACGGATCCGTTGGAGACGCCTCGTTTCCGGTGGCCAAGCAGCAGGGAAAGGCTTCCTACCTCTTCCAATATCCACGGGGAAGATCCATGGATGAAGGAACAGCCATTGCTCCGCACCGGCCGCCTCCAGGAATTCTTGTTTGGAAAAGTCAGCTCAGGATGGGAGTGGAGGACTCAAGGGATGTCTGTGTGCAGCTGGAATGTTGGTGAGGATGAGCAGGAAGGTCTGGATGAGGAAGGAGAAGATGTGGTGGTGTCCTCGAGCTCTTGGATCATGTCCACCAGGGACATCAGGATTGGGAGACAACCAGAGGGTGAATCCTTGGAACTCCCAGAGGAGGGGAACAGGATGGGTAAGGAAATCACCACCAGCTCCCAAGAGGTAGGAAAAGGCACATCCCGAGGGGATACGTGGCCACCAACCTGAGGAAAGCCTGGGAGAAGTGGTGGAGTCTCCATCCCTGGAGGGATTTAAAGGAGAAGTGGTGGAGTCCCATCCCTGGAGGGATTTAAGGGAGGAGTGTTGGAGTCCCCATCCCTGGAGGGATTTAAGGAGAATGTTGGAGTCCCCATCCCTGGAGGGATTTAAGGGAAAAGTGGTGGAATTCCCATCCCTAGAGGGATTTAAGGAGAATGTTGGGAGTCCCCATCCCTGGAGGGATTTAAGGAGAATGTTGGAGCCCCCATCCCTGGAGGGATTTAAGGGAAAAGTGGTGGAATTCCCATCCCTAGAGGGATTTAAGGAGAATGTTGGGAGTCTCCATCCCTGAAGGGATTTAAGGAACAATGTTGGAGTCTCCATCCCTGAAGGGATTTAAGGAAAAGGTTGGAGTCTCCATCCCTGGAGGGATTTAAGGGACAAGGTTGGAGTCTCCATCCCTGGAGGGATTTAAGGGAGAAGTGGTGGAGTCCCATCCCTGGAGGGATTTAAGGGAGAAGGTTGGAGTCCCATCCCTGGAGGGATTTAAGGGAGAAGTGGTGGAATTCCCATCCCTGGAGGGATTTAAAGGACACCTGAATGTGGCACTTGGGGATATGGGTCAGTGGGACTTGGTTGTCCTGGCCCAGGTTTTCCAGAGAAGCTGTGGCTGCCCCTGGATCCCTGGAAGTGTCCAAGGCCAGGCTGGAGCATCCTGGGATTCTGGAAGGTTGTCCCTGCCCATGGAACTGGATGATCCTGAAGGTCCTTTCCCACCCAAACCACAGATTTGGGAATGGGATTTGCACACACTGCGTGGAGGCCAGGACCAGATTTATGGAATGATTTGGGATTTTTATAGGGATAAAAGCACTCCCTTGCCCAGCCAGGGGCTGATCCAGCTCCCACCACCCACCAGCACCTTCAGCAATAATTCCTTTTTCCTCCTGGGTGAGGATTTTTCCTCCTTCTCCACAGAGGGAGAAACGAGACCACTCAACTTACTCCCTGCCTGATTTTCCACCTCTCCTACCCCAAAAAAGCAGAATCCCATTGGTTTTCCCTCCTGGCATTAGGCACAAACAAGGGCAGTCTGTGTTTCTATGGAATTTGCAATTCCAGCTCCTTTTTTTTTTTTCAGCCCGATCCAAAGACCCTCAATGTCATTGCAAGGCTGAGGTCCCACTATGGGTTCCAGCAAGATTTGGGATCAGCTTTGGGATTCCCAAAAGGTTGATGCAGCTTGGAGATTCCCTGTCCTTGTCCAAAGAGATGGCAGTTAAAGGAATTTAGTGGAGAGAAGGTCCAGGAAGGGCCATAAAACTCAACATTCCAGGTGGATCTTCTCCTTTGGGATGTGGGAATGTCCCAGCAGGAGCCGGGCAGGTCCCATGAAGGTGGCATCTTCCTTGGATATTTCCCTGCAGCCTCAGCTGTTTGGATGCTCCAGGAGCTGCACCAGGAGGAAGTTCAGCCCTGGAATTTGGGAGGGAAGGAAGAAAGAGCCGTAAATTTCCAACGGTGGGGTCAGGAGCGAGACACGATCATGGAATGGTTTGGGGTGGAAGGGACCTCAAAGCTCATCTCATTCCAACCCCTGCCATGGGCAGGGACACTTCCCACTATCCCAGGTTGCTCCAACCTGGCCTGGGAGACACTTCCAGGGATCCAGGGGCAGCCACAACTTCCCTGGAAAACCTGTGCTGGGGCCTCCCCGCCCTCCCGGGGAAGAGCCCAGACCCATCACACCCATGACCTTTTTGAGATAATCCCATTTAATATTACATTTATTACATTCCCAAATGCCAAGCTTGGCTCCTCTCCTCAATTTTGGGTGAAAATCCCACCATTTTAAACCGATATTTCCCTAAATCCGAACGCTGTTCCGCGACCACCGACGTACCACGCCGGCCGGAAATCCACCGGGCTCCTCCCGTTCCTTGTGCCTCACGTGGTGACCTGGGATTCCTGGAACACCTGGATGACCTCTGGCTTCCTGGCGAGCTGCTGGGCCAGCGTTCCCGAGCCATCCGGAGTGTCCCGGAGCCCGGCACGGAGCAGGATCCGCGTGGCCTCCGCCTGCTGCCCGGCCACGGCCGCGTGCAGGGCTGGGAATGTGGGATGGGGTCACGGAATCAGGGAACGGCTCGGCTCGGAAGGGACCTCAAGGATCATCCAGTTCCAACCCCAACACCCTCCGCTATCCCAGGTTGCTCCCAAGCCCCGTCCAACCTGCCCTGGGATGTTCCCAGGGATGGGAATCCCGGTGTTTCACCACCTTCCTTGGAAAAACTGTCTTCCTTTGACCTAATGTGCATCCTGATCCCCATGGATAATCCATGCAGGTGCCAACACAAGAGAGGAATATCCAACTTGTGTTTCACCCCCCTCATTGCAAATGATTTCTTCCTTCTGTCTGATCTAATGTGCATCCTGATCCCCATGGATAATCCATGCAGGTGCCAAATCGGGATGAGGAGCTTCCCAAGGACACAGGGACACAAACACAGCAACTGGAGCCATGGAAAACCTTCCAGGGCTGGATGAGCTCAGCAGAGCCAGGATTTACTTCCTGAACCTGCCCTTGGAATTCCCAGGGATGGGAATCCCTGTGTTTCACCACCTTCCTTGGAAAAACTGTCTTCCTTTGACCTAATGTGCATCCTGATCCCCATGGATAATCCATGCCGGTGCCAAATTGGGATGAGGAGCTTCCCAAGGACACAGGGACACAAACACAGCCACAGAAATCATCCCAGGGCTGGATGAGCTCAGCAGAGCTGGGATTTACTCCCTGCACCTGGCCTTGGATATTCCCAGGGATTCCTTGGATATTCCTCTCCAGGAAACTTGTGTTTCACCCCCCTCATTGCAAATGATTTTTTCCTTCTGTCTGATCTAACGTGCATCCTGATCCCCATGGATAATCCATGCAGGTGCCAAATCAGGATGAGGAGCTTCCCAAGGACACAGGGACACAAACCCAGCAGCTGGAGCCATGGAAAAGCTTCCAGAGCTTGATGAGCTCAGCAGAGCCAGGATTTACTCCCTGAACCTGCCCTTGGACGTTCCCAGGGATGGGAATCCCGGTGTTCCACCCTCCTCATTGGAAAAACTGTCTTCCTTTAATCTACTGTGCATCCTGATCCCCATGGATAATCCATGCAGTGCCAAAGCGGGATGAGGAGCTTCCCAAGGACACAGGGACACTGACACAGCATCCAACAGGCAGGAGGAGCCATGGAAAACCTTCCAGGGCTGGATGAGCTCAGCAGAGCTGGGATTTACTCCTTGCACCTGCCCTTGGACATTCCCAGGGATGGGAATCCCTGTGTTTAACCACCTTCCTTGGAAAAACTGTCTTCCTTTGACCTAATGTGCATCCTGATCCCCATGGATAATCCATGCAGGTGCCAAATCAGGATGAGGAGCTTCCCAAGGACACAGGGACACTGTCACAGCATCCACCAGGCAGGAGGAGCCATGGAAAACATCCCAGGGCTGGATGAGCTCCGCAGAGCCGGGATTCCCTCCCGGAGGGGACGGATGGAGAGATGCCCCCAGGTGTTTTTAACCAAACCTGAGGACTGGTTAAAAGCTGCCAATTTTGGCAATTTTGGCTGGAACCATTTCTGTGGGTTTTGTTCCCAAGACAGAGATGCTGCTGCAGGAGCTGCCGGAGCCTCTCCCGCCGGGAATGCCGACTCCGGCATCGCTATGGTAACTCTATTTACGTCCCAGCCCTGTGTTATTATTTGCTCATGAGCCCATTTCTGGGCTGTTTGCTGGGAAATCGAGGCTGGGGAGCTCGTGGAAATCCCTGGATTCATCCACCCAACCCGCTCCAGGCGGGCTCGTTCCAGCCAAATTCCGGCGAGGCGGAGAATCGAAGCGCTGGAAAAGTCTCGTGGAAAAAATTAAGGAGGTGGATAAAGCCCTGGTTTGCATCTCTGTTCTTCCTCCAGGGAACATCTCTGCTCTTCCCCAAGGGAAAAGCCCCCGAGCCAGAAGCACCAGAAATTCCAGCAAGTGAATGAAAACCGGGAAAAAAAAACAAACCAAAAGCCCTGTTTTCACGTCATGCTGCTCCCAGAGCCTTCGGTATCCATGGATTTGGGATCTCCCTGCGTGCTCCAGGGTGACCTGGAGGTTGGGATGCCCTTATGGAAGCTCTGGGGGTCAGGCAGAGGGGGAAGGAGCAGCTCCTTCCTTACCGGAACGGCTCTTCCCGTCCTGAGCCTGGAGATCGGCGCCGAGGGACAGCAGCGTCAGGATGGTGTGTCCGTGTCCCTCCTGCAGGGAAACAGGGAATTCGGGATCAGCTCTGATGGTCCCTCACCTGGGAGGGCATGGATCTGCCCTGTCATGGTCAAATCTGAGGATACCAGGAGCTGCTCCAAGATCCTCTGGAGCTTGGAGCGGATGGAAAGTCGGGGTTAGGTGCCTGTGGAAGTGCAGGTGGGATCCACGAGGCAGGAATTCCCCTGGCACAGCAGGAACGCTGCTGTTATCCCACGGGAATGGGCCAGAGAGGTGCCACCAGGCACCTTCATGGAATGCCAGGATGGTTTGGGTGGGAAGGGACCTCAAATCCCATCCAGTTCCAACCCCAGGGGCACCTTCCACTATCCCAGGTTGCTCCATCCTGGTCTTGGACACTTCCAGGGATCCAGGGGCAGCCACAGCTTCTCTGGGAAATCCATTCCAGCCCCTCCCCTTCCTTCCCCATATCCCATCTCTCCCTGCCCTCTGGCACTGGGAAGCCATTCCCTGTGTCCTGTCCCTCCACACCTTGTCCAAAGTCCCTTTCCAGCTTTCAATTCCATATCCCTGTAACTCCCAGTTGCTCTTCCCGGGGTTATTTCAGCTCCAGGAGCTGCTGCTCCCGCGGGCTGTGGATTTCCCAAAGGATTGCTCCAGGATTTGGGATGCCCTGTGAGATGACACAGCCAGCCATGACCCCCTGTGTCCTCCCTCCTTCCTCTGCCCAGAATTCCAGACTCCACAGGGGAAAACACAGCACAGCCCCCACCCCTCTCCTCTCTCCATAAATAAATCCTGTCTCCCTTGATAACATGCCTGATCCTGGAATTCTTCAATGCCATCAATTAGCAGGATGAGAATGGAAAGCTCTTTTTTATCCCCTTTTCCCTCATTCCCACAGGATTCCACAGCATCTTCCCCGTGCCCGAGGCTCCCCTTTCCCTGCTGCATTTTCCATGGCTCCACTCCCTTTTCCATGGCAAAGAGGTGGAGCCAGGAATTGCTTCAGCTGCCACAGCCTGGGCAGCAAATTGAGTTGAGAAAAGAACCAACCCCATAATTCGATTTTCCCGTGTTTAATAAATGCCAAAAGAAAAGAAGGATAAAGGAAAAAAAAACCCCATCCCAAAAGAAATGATGGTGTAAATCCAAAGTGACACCGAGCCCAGGCCAGGGAGGGAATCCCATCCAGCCCTTCCCTAATCAGCCAGGACGGAGCTGGGATCTTCTCCAAGGCACATTGTATTCCCCAAAAACGTCCCCTTGGCAACCAGAAGGGTTTTCTGGGAGCAAGGAGGGAAAGGGGAGCCAGGAGAAAGGGCTCCTTTGTGGGGTTGGATCCCACTGCCAGCATTCCCAGGGGAGGTTTTTATAGGAGTGGGGGCACTGGGATGCTGCTTTATTCCCACTGCAAGTCTAGACCAGGCTCTGAGTGCTGCAGGTTTGAGCCTGGGAGGTTTAAAACCCCGGGATCTGGGCAGGGATGGTCCCTGGCTGCCGGGTGCCGGCACGGTGTGGAGTGAAAATTCCAGGCAGGAGGGAATCCTGGCCAGCAGGATTTTGGGATCTGCTTTGCAGGACTCGCAGCCCATCAGGCCCTGCTTCCCACGCAGGAGGAGGAGGAGAAAGCTCCAAGGATTCTCACTGCCTGGAATTCAAAACAGCTCCAGAGTGAAGGACACAGATAAGCTCCGGGAGCTCCCACTGCTTCCCACGTCGGGGCACATCCTGCAACCCTCTGCACAGCTGGAATCATGGAATCATGGAATGGCTTGGCTGGGAAGGGACCTCTAAAGGTCATCTGGTCCAACAGGAACATCCTCTGATATCCCAGGTTGCTCCAACCTGGCCTTGGACACTTCCAGGGATCCAGGGGCAGCCACAGCTTCTCTGGGAAATCCATTCCAGCCCCTCCCCACCCTCCCAGCCAGCAATTCCTTCCCAATATCCCACCTATCCCTGCCCTCTGGCACTGGGAAGCCATTCCCTGTGTCCTGTCCCTCCAGGCCTTGTCCCCAGTCCCTCTCCAGCTCTCCTGGAGCCCCTTTAGGCCCTGCCAGGGGCTCTCAGCTCTCCCTGGAGCCTTCTCTTCTCCAGGGGAACCGCCCCCAGCTCTCCCAGCCTGGCTCCAGAGGAGAGGGAATCCAGAATCATGGAATCCCAGGATTGTCTGGGTGGGAAAGGACCTTAAAAACCTCCAGTGCCACCCCTGCCATGGGCAGGGACACTTTCCACTAGCCCAGGTTGCTCCAACAGAGCCTTGGACACTTCCAGGGATCCAGGGGCAGCCACAGCTTCTCTGGGAATTCCATTCCAGCCTCTCCCCACCCTCCCAGCCAGCAACTCCTTCCCAATATCCCACCTAACCCTGCCCAGAAAACAGGGAATGGGACTGCTCAGGAGCAGATGGACAGGGACAGAGGATGAGCCCGGAATGCAACTCCTCCCTCCCCCAAACCAGGCTGTTTGAGGTGCCTGGCAAAGGATCCCTTTTCCAGGAGATTCTGGGAGCAGGGACCAACCTTGGCCGCGTAGTGCAGGGCCGGGATCCGCAGGGAAGTGGCTCTTCCATTGACATCCACCCCCAGCTCGGCCACCAGGAACTGGAGGGATCCATCCTGGGCTGTCACAGCTGCCCTGTGCAGGGCCTGGGCTCCCAGGGCATCCAGGGCTGTGGGACAGGCCTGGAATTATGGAAAGTCATGGAATTAACACACAGGGAACTCAGAGCCTGAGCTCCCAGGGCATCCAGGGCTGTGGGACAGGCCTGGAATTATGGAAAGTCATGGAATTAATACACAGGGAACTCAGAGCCTGAGCTCCCAGGGCATCCATGGCTGTGGGACAGGCCTGGAATTAAGGAAAGTCATGGAATTAATACACAGGGAACTCAGAGCCTGAGCTCCCAGGAGATCCATGGCTGTGGGACAGGGCTGGAATTAAGGAAAGTTATGGAATTAATACATAGGGAACTCAGAGCCTGAGCTCCCAGGAGATCCATGGCTGTGGGATAGGGCTGGAATTATGGAAAGTAATGGAATTAATACATAAGGGAACTCAGAGCCGGAGCTCCCAGGGCATCCATGGCTGTGGGACAGGGCTGGAATTAAGGAAAGTCATGGAATTAATACACAGGGAACTCAGAGCCTGAGCTCCCAGGGCATCCATGGCTGTGGGACAGGCCTGGAATTATGGAAAGTCATGGAATTAATACACAGGGAACTCAGAGCCTGAGCTCCCAGGAGATCCATGGCTGTGGGACAGGGCTGGAATTAAGGAAAGTTATGGAATTAATACATAGGGAACTCAGAGCCTGAGCTCCCAGGAGATCCATGGCTGTGGGACAGGCCTGGAATTAAGGAAAGTCATGGAATTAATACATAGGGAACTCAGAGCCTGAGCTCCCAGGGCATCCATGGCTGTGGGACAGGCCTGGAATTATGGAAAGTCATGGAATTAATACACAGGGAACTCAGAGCCTGAGCTCCCAGGAGATCCATGGCTCTGGGACAGGGCTGGAATTAAGGAAAGTCATGGAATTAACACACAAGGCACTCAGAGCCTGAGCTCCCAGGGCATCCATGGCTGTGGGACAGGCCTGGAATTAAGGAAAGTCATGGAATTAATACACAGGGAACTCAGACCTGAGCTCCCGGGGCGTCCATGGGTGTGGGATAAGGCTGGAATTATGGAAAGTCATGGAATTAATACATAAGGGAACTCAGAGCTGAGCTCCCAGGAGATCCATGGCTGTGGGATAGGGCTGGAATTAAGGAAAGTAATGGAATTAACACACAGGGAACTCAGAGCCTGAGCTCCCGGGGCATCCATGGTTGTGGGACACGCCTGGAATTAAGGAAAGTCATGGAATTAATACACAGGGCACTTGTGGCCTGAGCTCCCAGGGCATCCATGGCTGTGAAACACACCTGGAATTAAGGAAAGTCATGGAATTAACACACAGGGAACTCAGAGCTGAGCTCCCAGGAGATCCATGGCTGTGGGATAGGGCTGGAATTATGGATAGCCATGGAATTAACACACAGGGCACTCAGAGCCTGAGCTCCCAGGGCATCCATGGCTGTGGGATAGGGCTGGAATTAAGGAAAGTCATGGAATTAATACACAGGGAACTCAGAGCCTGAGCTCCCAGGGCATCCATGGCTGTGGGATAGGGCTGGAATTAAGGAAAGTTATGGAATTAATACATAGGGAACTCAGAGCCTGAGCTCCCAGGAGATCCATGGCTGTGGGATAGGGCTGGAATTATGGAAAGTAATGGAATTAATACATAAGGGAACTTAGAGCCGGAGCTCCCAGGGCATCCATGGCTGTGGGACAGGGCTGGAATTAAGGAAAGTCATGGAATTAACACACAAGGCACTCAGAGCCTGAGCTCCCAGGGCATCCATGGCTGTGGGACAGGCCTGGAATTAAGGAAAGTCATGGAATTAATACACAGGGAACTCAGACCTGAGCTCCCGGGGCGTCCATGGGTGTGGGATAAGGCTGGAATTATGGAAAGTCATGGAATTAATACATAAGGGAACTCAGAGCTGAGCTCCCAGGAGATCCATGGCTGTGGGATAGGGCTGGAATTAAGGAAAGTAATGGAATTAACACACAGGGAACTCAGAGCCTGAGCTCCCAGGGCATCCATGGTTGTGGGACACGCCTGGAATTAAGGAAAGTCATGGAATTAATACACAGGGCACTTGTGGCCTGAGCTCCCAGGGCATCCATGGCTGTGAAACACACCTGGAATTAAGGAAAGTCATGGAATTAACACACAGGGAACTCAGAGCCTGAGCTCCCAGGAGATCCATGGCTGTGGGATAGGGCTGGAATTATGGATAGCCATGGAATTAACACACAGGGCACTCAGAGCCTGAGCTCCCAGGGCATCCATGGCTGTGGGATAGGGCTGGAATTAAGGAAAGTCATGGAATTAATACACAGGGAACTCAGAGCCTGAGCTCCCAGGGCATCCATGGCTGTGGGATAGGGCTGGAATTAAGAAAAGTCATGGAATTAATACATAGGGAACTCAGAGCCTGAGCTCCCAGGGCATCCATGGCTGTGGGATAGGGCTGGAATTAAGGAAAGTCATGGAATTAATACACAGGGAACTCAGAGCCTGAGCTCCCAGGGCATCCATGGCTGTGGGATAGGGCTGGAATTATGGAAAATCATGGAATTAACACACAGGGAACTCAGAGCCTGAGCTCCCAGGCTGTGGGATAGGGCCGGAATTAAGGAAAATCATGGAATTAACACACAGGGAACTCAGAGCCTGAGCTCCCAGGGCAGCCATGGCTGTGGGATAGGGCTGGAATTAAGGAAAGTCATGGAGTTAACACACAGTGCACTCATCCCCAAGGATATCACCCAATTTCCTGAGGGCTGGTGGTGACTTAAGGCTTTATAAAACCTGGGAGGCACCAACCCTTCCAGTGATCCCAGTGCTGCTCCATGGCCAAGGTTAATTGAGGGAATTAAACCAACTCTCCCACCTTCAGAGCCCGAAATGTGAGACTGAAACCGTCAGGGAACATCCCAATCCCGTGGGAATGAGCCCTGAGGGGGCCCCAGCCGGCTCAGATGGCTCAGCAATCAATAAATGATCAATAAATAATGCAGGGGGCTGGCTCCTGCCATCAGTAAATGATCAATAAATAATGCAGGCTGGGAGGGTGGGGAGGGGCTGGAATGAATCTCCCAAAGAAGCTGTGGCTGCCTCTGGATCCCTGGAAGTGTCCAAGGCCAGGATGGAGCAACCTGGGATAGTGGGAGGTGTTGGGGTTGGAACTGGATGATCTTTAAGGCCCCTTCCATCCCAAACCATTCCAGGATCTCCCATCTCTCCCAGCTCAGGGGTGTTTGTTCCTCACCTCTAAGAATTGACCCTCAAACTGTTTTTTCCCCTCTGGTGACAAATCCAGAGGAACTGGGGCCTGTTTGTTCTCCTGTTTGCACAGAGAGGATTTGATCCCTGGCTCTGCCCAGTGCAGGAGTTCCTTCCCTGCCAGGAGCAGAGATTCCATGGATTTATATTTCTCTCAGTGCCTGAGCAGTGCTGGGGGACATGTCAAGACCATAAACATGGTTTTTAGTCATTTTGAGACCCAGCAAAGCCCAAAAGGCTTCAGAGAAGCCTTTCAAGATCTCCTGGGCTTGGATATCTGAAGATCCCAAGAGGGATTTCAGGCAACCTCTGGCCCCTTCTCTCTGTGCTGGGCAGCACCCAAGGGGCAAAGCTTGTTGCCCAGAGAAGCTGTGGCTGCCCCTGGATCCCTGGAAGTGCCCAAGGCCAGGATGGGAGAGTGGGAAGTGTTGGGGTTGGACCTGGATGATCTTTAAGGTCCCTCCAACCCAAACCATCCCAGGATTCCACAATTCCTGCCCCAGGGTGAGATCTCCACCTGGATCCGAGTCCTGGTGACCTTGCTCACCTCCAAGGGGATTCTCCCTTTTCATACAACCCCTTTTCTTTACAATCTGGGAACTTTCTTCTTTATGACACAAATTTTCCTTCTTCCCTGTCCTGGCAGCTCCTGGAAGGGGCAGGAGAGGGGTTTTTTTGGGCACCTACCTGGTGTTTTTCCAGGAGCATCCGGGCGATGTCGAGGTGCCCGTTCTGGATTGCATCCATGAAGGGAGTGACTCCACACTTGTCCCTGCTGTCAGGTCGGTAGTGGCACCTGGGAGAGGAGAAAAAAAAAGCAAGGAACAGAGCTGCTGGCAGCAATCAAATCCTCATGGAAAGAGGCCATCGACACTGGCATTGAAAATGGAACATATAAACCCTGCTGGATAAACCTGTCTCGGTGTTTTAGGGCCTGGGGGGGGTTTTTTGGGGTCAGAGGTTTGGGCAAGCCAGGCTTCTGCAGATGATTTATAATTCCCTTTCCCCGTGCCCAGAGGGCCTCCAGGATGGGCAAGGTATGCCCTGGAAGCAGGGAAAAAACCCTGGATCCTCGTGTAATGATGTGGGAAAAAAATCAGAGCCCACAAATCTCATTGAGAAGAGAAAAAAACTGAATTAAAGCTGAATTAAGCCTGGCTCAAACCACAGAGCTGGTATTAACAAGGCTGGGCTTAGCTGCAATTCCCAGGGAAAGGGAACAGCGTCAGGCATGACTGGGCTGATTTAAAGCCACTCCACGGCCCAAAAACAAAAGATAAGCCCAGCCTAGCAAAGCTGCACCCCGGGCACTGGAGCCGCCAGAAATCCGCCGCGTTGTTGTTGCCCATCCGGCCTCGGGAATGAATCAGCAGGGAAAAGAAAGGCCGGGTTACATAACTGGGGGTTGTGTCACAGCCGTGGCAGCACATCCAGGGAGAGCCCTTGTCCCCCCACCCCCAGCCAGCTGGGAAAAACCTGGAGCGCGGGGAGAGAGCGCCGGGCTCGCAGCTGCTTCCCCAAGGGAAGCGGCACAAGCGGCCTTTGTGTCCCCCCCAGCCTGGCAGAGGGCGGGAGGAGGGGGAGGAAAAAGCTGGGAAGAGCCTGCTTACCGCTCCAGGAGCAGCTCCACGACCCGGGAACAGCCGTGCATGGCTGGGAGAGAGAGGGAATACAAGGATCAGTCGTGGGAATACGCGGCACCCACCCACCCACCGGTGATCAGGGTTCTGATCCGTCTGGCTCGGTCGTGGAGCAGGGAAAGGGCTCCAAGAGGCTGGGAATTGGGAGTTTTTCAATTAAAAAAGCCTTTCCTTTCCTTGATCTCCCAGGAAAACGGGAGATAAAGCAGGGAAAAGATACGACACAGGCGCCGTTTGGCTCTACCTGCAGTGGATTAAACCGAATTAAACCGGCTACAAAGAGCCTTTTCTCCCAAGGATTTGTCGATTCCCGATGGGAAATCCAGGGAGAAGCAGAAGGGACACAAAGCAGGGAGCTGGGGGAAGAGCTGGGATGGCATTTCCACCCCTCCTCAGCCACTCCCATCCCATCATCCTAAGGAAGGATCCTCACCCAGGCACCGGCTCAGAGGGAAAAACAACAGCAGCGGGGGAGGATTTGAACACCCTGCCCTGAAATATTCCCGGTTCATTCCCATTTTTTAAACACTTCCCATCACACAGCCTTTTTTGTTGTTGTTGTTGTTGGTTTTCCCTGCAGGTCATTTTGTAAAACAAACGGAATATATTAAGGAAAATAATAATAATAATAATAATAATAATATCAAAGGAAGCCTGGAGCTGCTCCCTCAGGAGATGGGAAAAGGGCCCCTGGGAAATGTGTGTCACCAGGAACAACCTTCAGATGCTCCTTGAAATCCCAATCCCATCCTCCCAGATTTTGGCTCTTTCTGAGCCCCGAGCTGATGGAAACACAGGCTGGGAATTTTGGGGGGGATTTTCGAACGGATTGGCTTTAAAAAAAAAAAATCCAATTTAAAAAAAACTCCATCCTTTACCAGGAAAGGATGCCACACTCAGATCCTGCCGAATTCCACCTCCTCTCATTCCACCTTCCCAGCTCTCTTCCCTCAGGCTACGGATGTAGGAAGCAGCAAAAGCTTAAGGAACCAAGCCCAGGGGAGGAAAATGATCCAAGGATAAGTGTGCCAGGGAGCCAGCTGGACTGGCCACGGGTCAGTGAGCTCATATCCACACCCTTGGGATGGGAACTCATGGATAGGGGAGTTTTGTCTTGATGGGATTGCCCCTGGCAGCTCCAGCCCCTCCATCCCCGTGGATTTCCACTGGGATTGGGGGGGAGGGAGGGAAATGGGGATATTGGTACCTCCTGGAGCAGCTGCCTCTGGAATCATCCTGGTTTAAGTTATACTGGGGGAAGTGGTGGTTTAAGCAGCTCCAGCCATTCCCACTTCCCAGTGGCTCCCACACCTGGATCAGCAAAAGACCAGGAATCAACCCAAAATCATGGATATGTGGCTTTTCCACAGGGAAGTCAGACAGAGGAGACAATACAGAGGAGGAGACACCTCTTTGGAGCAGGAGAACTGGGTGCTGTATCCCAATGTTGTCTGTATTCCCATATCCCAAGTGCTAGGAGGGAGGAGGCTTTCAACTAACTCCAGGTCCAAAAATCCCTCTTTTCCCACAGGATAATCCTCACCCTGCTCCCAATCCTTTCCCCAGATCCCACCCCAACACCCAGCTCTCTGAGAGGGAGCTGCCAGCTCCAAGGAAACACAAAACCTGGGATGGGGCTGGGACAGGAGAACACACACCAAAAAACCCAAAAATCAGGATCCGGCGTTTCCCACTCGGGCAAAGCCTGAGACAAACAACTCATTCCCTTGTTTTTTCATTCCCAGGTCAGGCACAAGGACTCCAGGTGCAGTTGGTGCCCAAGGGCTGGAATTGTCAGTGCTGATGGAGCAGAGTGTGACAGGGCAAGGGCTGGAAAAGGAATGGGAATGACAGGAAAGGAGCAGCACATCCAACAGATTAATTACAGCACAGCAAGGGGGGGGGCTCACAACACCTCGGGTCTTTCCAGAGAGTCAATCCCTACTAAATTCTTTGGGAAAGGAGTTTGGAGCAGCCAAAGGTCATCTCTCCTGTGGAGATGATGGAATATGCAGCCAAATCCCACTTGGGATGGGGATTGTGTCCTTCTGCTCCCCACAAACCTGGGGATGGTTGTGGATCCCTCGACCACGTCCCTCTCTGGATATTTCCTTTTAGATATCCTTTATATATCCTTTGAAAGCAAGGAAAAGGGCAGGGAATGGGAATTGGGCGTGGTGGGCTCCAACTCCAGCAGCTCCTGTGTATTCCCAGCAGGGATGATCCCTCCCCTTGGCAGAAGGGAACTCTGGATATCTCACCCTGGGATAATTCCTTCTTGGGAGCGAGGTGAGAACAGCAAAGCCTCAAATCCATGACTGGAATTGTGGAATCATCTGGCTTGGAAAAGAGCTCTGAGATGACAGAGTCCCAGCTGTCCCCCAGCACTGCCACGGCCACCACAAATCCACGTCCCCAAGTGCCACATCCACAGGGGTTTGAAATCCCTCCAGGGATGGGGACTCCACCCCTGCCCTGGGCAGCCCCTTCCAATGTTTAACTGCCCTTTCCTTGAAGGAATTTTCCCAATATCCAATTTTGACCTCCCCTGGAGCAGCTTGAGGCCCCTGAGGACACTATAACTGATCAGAGGAGAGCTGAGAGCCCCTGGCAGGGCCTAAGGGGGCTCCAGGAGAGCTGGAGAGGGACTGGGGACAAGGCCTGGAGGGACAGGACACAGGGAATGGCTTCCCACTGCCAGAGGGCAGGGATGGATGGGATATTGGGAAGGAATTGGTGGCTGGGAGGGTGGGGAGGGGCTGGAACGGATTTCCCAGAGAAACTGTGGCTGCCTCTGGATCCCTGGAAGTGTCCAAGGCCAGGTTGGAGCAACCTGGGATAGTGGAAGGTGTCCCTGCCCATGCCAGGGATAGTGGCACTGGATGGGCTTTAAGGTCCCTTCCCACCCAGACAATCCTGGGATTCCATGATTCTGGAGCCCCTCTGCTCTGGAGCCAGGCTGGGAGAGCTGGGAATGTTCCCCTGGAGAAGAGAAGGCTCCAGGGAGAGCTGAGAGCCCCTGGCAGGGCCTAAAGGGGCTCCAGGAGAGCTGGAGAGGGACTGGAGACAAGGCCTGGAGGGACAGGACACAGGGAATGGCTTCCCACTGCCAGAGGACAGGCAAATCCTTGGATTTTCCCCAAGGGCAATTCACAGCTTTACACACCAGCAAGGAAAAGCATGTTGGGAGGTATTCCAAGATTTGGGAGCTTGGATATATCCAGGACAGGGAGGCAGAGATGGACACCTCGTTCCAAGGAGGCCAAAGCCAGTGCAGGATCTCCTGGGAAGGATCCACCACTCTTTCCCTGCGGTTTTGCTTCCCCAAAATCCACACAAGCTGGAACAACATCCCTTTTTCCCCCCTGGAACAGCATCCCTTCTCCCAGGAACAACATCCCTTTCCCATTCTCCCTCTTCCAACCCAGCTGCTTCCAAGGGGTCTCCCCTTTACCTGCCGTGTGCAGGGGTGTCCTCCTGATGGTGCTCTCCGTGTCCCAGATCCCTGGGGACACATCCAGGAGGTACCGGAGCACCTCGGGATGCCCCTCCCTGCTGGCAATGTGGAAGCAATTCCAGCCATCCTTATTCCTCAGCAGCGGGTTGGCTCCGTGCTCCACCAGGGAGCTGATCACCTCCAGGTTTTTCCTGGTGCAAGCCATCATGAGGGGAGTCCTGGAAAGAAAATCCGGGACTCCAATCAATGGGATAACCCGGGAGACAGGGAGGAACAGGCCTGATGTCCCACCTGGATCCAGGGGATTTTACAGCACTGCTTTTCCATGCAGGGAATACAAAGTGCAGCTCCTTTTCCACACAATCCCTCAGAGCACTGAGGCTTTTTCCAAAGGTTAGGGAGCACCCAGATCCCGGTTTTTAAATCCATGGATGGACGGGAGGGCACTGTGGGCCTGTGACACAAATCCAGGCACGGGCAGCTCATGGAATCTCGGCCTCCCTCTGCTCCCCCTGATGTCAGATCCAGGCTGGCACAGCCTCAATTCCCACCACTGGAATGCTGCCTTTGGAATTGCGTCGGTTCAGCTCTAGAGGAGCTTCCCGGGCTTGGATCTGGGAGCAATAATTTATAACTTTTAGGAGAAACAGGGGGAAATAAGTGATAAAGCTGGAATTTATCCCAAAAAGACACTGGATCCTGGGCTGATCCCACAGTGTGGGCAGCAGGAGAGGGAGGGATTTCCTCTCTTTGCCCTGCTCAGGCGAGATCCCACATGGAATTCAGGTCTGGGGTCCTCAACAGCAGGATGTGGAGCTGCTGGAGCAAATCCAGAGATGCTCCCAGGGCTGGATTCCCTCTGCTCTGGAGCAAGGCTGGGAGAGCTGGGAATGTTCACCTGGAGAAGGGAAGGCTCCAGGGAGAGCTGAGAGCCCCTTGTAGGGCCTAAAGGGGCTCCAGGAGAGCTGGAGAGGGACTGGGGACAAGGCAGGGAGGGACAGGACACAGGGAGTGGCTTTCCAGTGCCAGAGGGCAGGGATGGATGGGATATTGGGAAGGAATTCCTGGATGGCAGGTTGGGGAGAGGCTGGAATGAATCTCCCAAAGAAGCTGTGGCTGCCCCTGGATCCCTGGAAGTGTCCAAGGCCCAGTTGGAGCAACCTGGGAGAGTGGGAGGTGCCCCTGCCCATGGCAGGGGTGGCACTGGAGGTTTTTAAGGTCCCTTCCCACCCAGACAATCCTGGGATTCCATGATTCTGGAGCCCCTCTGCTCTGGAGCAAGGCTGGGAGAGCTGGGAATGTTCCCCTGGAGAAGAGAAGGCTCCAGGGAGAGCTGAGAGCCCCTGGCAGGGCCTAAAGGGGCTCCAGGAGAGCTGGAGAGGGACTGGGGACAAGGCATGGAGGGACAGGACACAGGGAATGGCTTCCCAGTGCCAGAGGGCAGGGATGGATGGGATATTGGGAAGGAATTGCTGGCTGGGAGGGTGGGGAGGGGCTGGAATGAATCTCCCAGAGAAGCTGTGGCTGCCCCTGGATCCCTGGGAGTGTCCAAGACCAGGATGGAGTGACCTGGGATAGTGGAAGGTGTCCCTGCCCATGGCAGGGGTGGCACTGGAGGTTTTTAAGGTCCCTTCCCACCCAGACAATCCTGGGATTCCATGATTCTGGAGCCCCTCTGCTCTGGAGCCAGGCTGGGAGAGCTGGGAATGTTCCCCTGGAGAAGAGAAGGCTCCAGGGAGAGCTGAGAGCCCCTTGCAGGGCCTAAAGGGGCTCCAGGAGAGCTGGAGAGGGACTGGGGACAAGGCAGGGAGGGACAGGACACAGGGAATGGCTTCCCAGTGCCAGAGGGCAGGGTTAGATGGGATGCTGGGAAGGAATTCCTGGCTGGGAGGGTGGGGAGGGGCTGGAATGAATCTCCCAAAGAAGCTGTGGCTGCCCCTGGATCCCTGGAAGTGTCCAAGGCCCAGTTGGAGCAACCTGGGAGAGTGGGAGGTGCCCCTGCCCATGGCAGGGGTGGCATTGGAGGTCTTTAAGGTCCCTTCCCACCCAGACAATCCTGGCATTCCATGATTCTGGAGCCCCTCTGCTCTGAAGCCAGGCTGGGAGAGCTGGGAATGTTCCCCTGGAGAAGAGAAGGCTCCAGGGAGAGCTGAGAGCCCCTGGCAGGGCCTAAAGGGGCTCCAGGAGAGCTGGAGAGGGACTGGGGACAAGGGATGGAGGGACAGGACACAGGGAATGGCTTCCCAGTGCCAGAGGGCAGGGATGGGTGGGATATTGGGAAGGAATTGCTGGCTGGGAGGGTGGGGAGGGGCCAGAATGAATCTCCCAGAGAAGCTGTGGCTGCCCCTGTATCCCTGGAAGTGTCCAAGGCCAGGCTGGAGCAACCTGGGATAATGGGAGGCGTCGGGGTCAGAACTGGAGGTTCAGGATCCCTTTAAGGTCCCTTCCCACCCAAACCATTCCACGGTTCCACCTTCCCCGCCCCAGAAATCCCCGAATCCCAGACCCACCAGTCGGCCTTCTTCAGGCAGTCCACGCTGGCCCCGCGCTCCAGGAGGAAGGACACGCATTCCCCGTGCCCCATGGAAGCCGCCTCATGGATGGGCCTCTTGTAGTCCCCGTTGGCCACCTCCACGTCCATGCCCAGCTCCCGCACCAGGAATTCCAGCACGTCCCTGTGTCCCATCCGAGCCGCGTGGTGCAGCAGGGTGTCCCCCAGGCGTCCCCAGCGCCGGCTCCTTGCCTCTGGAATGTCCTCTGGATGCAGCTCGTCCCTCAGGAGATCCAGCCTCCCCTCCTGCACCAGCCGCAGGAGCCGCCGCGGCCTCTCCCGCTCCGCCATGGACCCGGCGCTGGGGGGAAAAGAGGGGGAAAATCGGGATTAGAGGGGGAAAGGGAGGGATGTTCTGGGGGTTGGGATGAGAGGGAATGAGGTTTTCCCTCAGGGAAAGCAGGATTTGGCCTCTGCCTCCAGGAATCTCCTGGAAAACGGGGAGTTCCTTTCTCCCAAGGAAGTCCACAAAATGGCGTCTCCCTCAGGATGAGCAGGAATTTCCTTCTCCCTCAGGGTAAGTAAAATTTTCCTTTTCCCTCAGGATAATTAAAAATTCCCTTTACCCTCAGGATAACCAGAAGTTTCCTCCTCCCTCAGGGTAACCAGGAATTTCCTTCTCCCTCAGGATAACCAGGAATTTCCTTTTCCCTCAGGATAATTAAAACTTTCCTTCTCCCTTCAGGGTAATTAAAAGTTTCTTTCTCCCTCAGGGTAATTAAAATTTTCCTTCTCCCTCAGGATAAATAAAAATTCCCTTTTCCCTCAGGGTAACCAGAAGTTTCCTCCTCCCTCAGGATAACCAGGAATCTCCTTCTCCCTCAGGATAAGTAAAATTTTCCTTTTCCATCAGGATAATTAAAATTTTCCTTTTCCCTCAGGATAATTAAAATTTTCCTTTTCCCTCAGGATAATTAAAATTTTCCTTTTCCCTCAGGATAATTAAAATTTTCCTTTTCCCTCAGGATAATTAAAATTTTCCTTTTCCCTCAGGATAATTAAAATTTTCCTTTTCCCTCAGGATAATTAAAATTTTCCTTTTCCCTCAGGATAACTAAAAATTCCCTTTTCCCTCAGGATAACTAAAAATTCCCTTTTCCCTCAGGATAACTAAAAATTCCCTTTTCCCTCAGGATAACTAAAAATTCCCTTTTCCCTCAGGATAACTAAAAATTCCCTTTTCCCTCAGGATAACTAAAAATTCCCTTTTCCCTCAGGATAACTAAAAATTCCCTTTTCCCTCAGGATAACTAAAAATTCCCTTTTCCCTCAGGATAATTAAAAATTCCCTTTTCCCTCAGGATAAATAAAAATTCCCTTTTCCCTCAGGGTAACCAGAAGTTTCCTTCTCCCTCAGGATAATTAAAACTTTCCTTTTCCCTCAGGATAAGTAAAATTTTCCTTCTCCCTCAGGGTAATTAAAATTTTCCTTCTCCCTCAGGATAAATAAAAATTCCCTTTTCCCTCAGGGTAACCAGAAGTTTCCTCCTCCCTCAGGATAACCAGGAATTTCCTTCTCCCTCAGGATAAGTAAAATTTTCCTTCTCCCTCAGGGTAATTAAAAGTTTCTTTCTCCCTCAGGATAGTTAAAATTTTCCTTTTCCCTCAGGATAATTAAAATTTTCCTTTTCCCCCAGGATAATTAAAATTTTCCTTTTCCCCCAGGATAATTAAAATTTTCCTTTTCCCCCAGGATAATTAAAATTTTCCTTTTCCCCCAGGATAATTAAAATTTTCCTTTTCCCTCAGGATAATTAAAATTTTCCTTTTCCCTCAGGATAATTAAAATTTTCCTTTTCCCTCAGGGTAATTAAAATTTTCCTTCTCCCTCAGGGTAATTAAAATTTTCCTTTTCCCTCAGGGTAATTAAAATTTTCCTTTTCCCTCAGGATAATTAAAATTTTCCTTTTCCCTCAGGATAATTAAAATTTTCCTTTTCCCTCAGGATAAATAAAAATTCCCTTTTCCCTCAGGGTAACCAGAAGTTTCCTTCTCCCTCAGGATAATTAAAACTTCCCTTTTCCCTCAGGATAAGTAAAATTTTCCTTCTCCCTTCAGGGTAATTAAAAGTTTCTTTCTCCCTCAGGATAGTTAAAATTTTCCTTTTCCCTCAGGATAATTAAAAGTTTCTTTCTCCCTCAGGATAGTTAAAATTTTCCTTTTCCCTCAGGATAATTAAAAATTCCCTTTTCCCTCAGGATAATTAAAAATTCCCTTTTCCCTCAGGATAATTAAAAATTCCCTTTTCCCTCAGGGTAACCAGAAGTTTCCTCCTCCCTCAGGATAACCAGGAATTTCCTTCTCCCTCAGGATAATTAAAAACTTTCCTTTTCCCTCAGGATAAGTAAAATTTTCCTTCTCCCTCAGGGTAATTAAAAGTTTCTTTCTCCCTCAGAATAATTAAAATTTTCCTTTTCCCTCAGGATAAATAAAAATTCCCTTTTCCCTCAGGATAACTAAAAATTCCCTTTTCCCTCAGGATAATTAAAAATTCCCTTTTCCCTCAGGATAATTAAAAATTCCCTTTTCCCTCAGGATAATTAAAAATTCCCTTTTCCCTCAGGATAACCAGAAGTTTCCTCCTCCCTCAGGATAAGTAAAAGTTTCCTTCTCCCTTAGGATAAGTAAAATTTTCCTTCTCCCTCAGGAGAATTAAAATTTTCCTTCTCCCTCAGGATAACTAGGAATTTCCTTCTCCCTCAGGATAACTAGGAATTTCCTTCTCCCTCAGGATAACTAGGAATTTCCTTCTCCCTCAAGTAAAAATTCTCTTTTCCCTCAGGATAACCAGAAATTTCCTCTTCCCTGAGGATAACCAGGAATTTCCTTCTCCCTCAGAATAAGTAAAATTTTCCTTCTCCCTCAGGATAACCAGGAATTTCCTTCTCCCTCAGGATAATTAAAACTTTCCTTTTCCCTCAGGGTAAGTAAAATTTTCCTCCTCCCTTCAGGGTAATTAAAAGTTTCTTTCTCCCTCAGGATAGTTAAAATTTTCCTTCTCCCTCAGGATAATTAAAATTTTCCTTTTCCCTCAGGATAATTAAAATTTTCCTTCTCCCTCAGGATAATTAAAATTTTCCTTCTCCCTCAGGATAATTAAAATTTTCCTTCTCCCTCAGGATAATTAAAATTTTCCCTCTCCCTCAGGATAAATAAAAATTCCCTTTTCCCTCAGGGTAATTAAAACTTTCCTTTTCCCTCAGGATAATTAAAACTTTCCTTTTCCCTCAGGAAAATTAAAACTTTCCTTTTCCCTCAGGATAAGTAAAATTTTCCTTCTCCCTCAGGGTAATAAAAAGTTTCTTTCTCCCTCAGGATAATTAAAATTTTCCTTTTCCCTCAGGATAATTAAAATTTTCCTTTTCCCTCAGGATAATTAAAAATTTCCTTTTCCCTCTGAATAAATAAACATTCCCTTTTCCCTCAGGATAACTAAAAATTCCCTTTTCCCTCAGGATAAATAAAAATTCCCCTTTCCCTCACGGTAACCAGAAGTTTCCTCCTCCCTCAAGATAACCAGGAATTTCCTTCTCCCTCAGGATAATTAAAACTTTCCTTTTCCCTCAGGATAAGTAAAATTTTCCTTCTCCCTCAGGGTAAAAAAAAGTTTCTTTCTCCCTCAGGATAATTAAAATTTTCCTTTTCCCTCAGGATAAATAAAAATTCCCTTTTTCCTCAGGATAAATAAAAATTCCCTTTTCCCTCAGGGTAACCAGAAGTTTCCTCCTCCCTCAGGATAACCAAGAATTTCCTTCTCCCTCAGGATAATTAAAACTTTCCTTTTCCTTCAGGATAAGTAAAATTTTCCTCCTCCCTTCAGGGTAATTAAAAGTTTCTTTCTCCCTCAGGATAATTAAAATTTTCCTTCTCCCTCAGGATAATTAAAATTTTCCTTTTTTCCTCAGGATAAATAAAAATTCCCTTTTCCCTCAGGATAAATAAAAATTCCCTTCTCCCTCAGGATAAATAAAAATTCCCTTTTCCCTCAGGATAAATAAAAATTCCCTTCTCCCTCAGGATAAATAAAAATTCCCTTTTCCCTCAGGATAACCAGAAGTTTCCTCCTCCCTCAGGATAACCAGGAATTTCCTTCTCCCTCAGGATAATTAAAACTTTCCTTTTCCCTCAGGATAAGTAAAATTTTCCTTCTCCCTCAGGGTAATAAAAAGTTTCTTTCTCCCTCAGGATAATTAAAAATTCCCTTTTCCCTCAGGATAATTAAAAATTCCCTTTTCTCTCAGGATAACCAGGAATTTCCTTCTCCCTCAGGGTAATTAAAAGTTTTCTTCTCCCTCAGGATAATTAAAATTTTCCTTCTCCCTCAGGATAACCAGGAATTTCCTTCTCCCTCAAGATAAGTAAAAATTCCCTTTTCCCTCAGGATAACCAGAAGTTTCCTCTTCCCTTAGGATAACCAGGAATTTCCTTCTCCCTCAGGATAATTAAAATTTTCCTTCTCCCTCAGGATAATTAAAATTTTCCTTCTCCCTCAGGATAATTAAAATTTTCCTTCTCCCTCAGGATAATTAAAATTTTCCTTCTCCCTCAGGATAATTAAAATTTTCCTTTTCCCTCAGGATAACCAGAAGTTTCCTTCTCCCTCAGGATAATTAAAACTTTCCTTTTCCCTCAGGGTAAGTAAAATTTTCTGTCTCCCTCAGGATAAGTGAAAATCCCCTTTTCCTTCAGGATAACCAGAAGTTTCCTCCTCCCTCGGGATAACCAGGAATTTCCTTCTCCCTCAGGATAATTAAAAATTCCCTTTTCCCTCAGGATAATTAAAAATTCCCTTTTCCCTCAGGATAAATAAAAATTCCCTTTTCCCTCAGGATAATTAAAAATTCCCTTTTCCCTCAGGATAATTAAAAATTCCCTTTTCCCTCAGGATAATTAAAAATTCCCTTTTCCCTCAGGATAATTAAAAATTCCCTTTTCCCTCAGGATAATTAAAAATTCCCTTTTCCCTCAGGATAATTAAAAATTCCCTTTTCCCTCAGGATAATTAAAAATTCCCTTTTCCCTCAGGATAATTAAAAATTCCTTTTTCCCTCAGGATAACCAGAAGTTTCCTCCTCCCTCAGGATAACCAGGAATTTCCTTCTCCCTCAGGATAATTAAAACTTTCCTTTTCCCTCAGGATAAGTAAAATTTTCCTTTTCCCTCAGGATAACCAGAAGTTTCCTTCTCCCTCAGGATAACCAGGAATTTCCTTCTCCCTCAAGTAAAATTCCCTTTTCCCTCAGGATAACCAGAAGTTTCCTCCTCCCTCAGGATAACCAGGAATTTCCTTCTCCCTCAGGGTAAGTAAAATTTTCCTTCTCCCTCAGGATAAGTAAAAATTCCCTTTTCCCTCAGGACAACGAGAAATTTCCTTCTCTCTCAACATAATTAAAATTTTCCTTTTCCCTCAGGAAAACCTGAAATTTCCTCTTTCTTCCGGAAAACCAGATTTCTTCAGGAAAACCAGGAATTTCTTCTCCCTTCATGAAATCCAGGAACCAGCCAATCCCTTGGTAAAACAGAAATTTCCTCTTCCTTTGGGAAAATTGGGAAGTAGTCTCTCCTTCCAGAGAGTAAGATTTGCTTTTCCTTGGGAAAATCAGGATTTGGGCTTTTCCTCAGGAAAAACAGAAATTGCCTTTCCCCTTGAGAAAACCTGGAGATTCCTTTTCCCTTGGGAAATACAGGAACCAAAGGTTCCCTCTGGAAAAGCAGGAAATTAAATTTTCCCTCTGGAAAAGCAGAATCCAGCCTCCCCCTCAGGAAAAGAAGGAACTGCTCTATCTTTTAGGAAAAAAGAAATTCCCTTTTTCCTTAGGAAAACCAGGAACCAGCTTCTGCCTCTGGAAAAAAAAACAAAACCAGAAATTTCCTTTTCCCACTGGGAAAAAAAGAAATGTCTTTTTCCCAGTGGAAAAACAAAGTTAATTTTCCATGGGAGAAGGAAGTTCTTTTCCCTCATGAAAACCAGGAAGGGGCCTCTTCCTCAGGAAAAATTTCCTTTTCCAGCAGGAAAAATGGAAACCAAACTTTCCCTCCAGAAAACCAGAAATTCCCTTTTCCTCAGGAAAATCAGGAACCCGCCTCCTCCTCAGGAAAAACACATATTCCTCTTTTTTTCCCCAGGAAAACCAGGCAATTTCTTTTTACTCAGGAAAACCAGGAACCTGCCTCTTCCTCCAGAAAATCTGTAATTCCTTTTCTTCCCTCAGGAGTTGTCAGAAAATGGACCATCCTTCAGGAAAAGGGGAAATTTCCTTTTCCTTCAGAAAAACCTGGAATTTTCGAAAACCAGAAACTTCCCTTTTCCCTTGGAAAAACAAGGAAATAGCCACTCCCCCGGGAAAAACAGGATTCTCCTTTTCCAGCTGGAAAACCTGGAATCGGCGTCTCTCTTAGGAAAAACAGGAATTTAATCTTCCCTCGGGAGAATTAGAAAGCAGCCTCTCCCCCTCTGGAAACACAGACATTCCCATTCCCCTTTAGGAAAACTAGAAAATTCCCTCTTCCTCTTAGGAAAACCAGAAAACGGTTGGAAATCCAGGGATTTCGCTTTCCCTCGGGAAAACAGGAATTTTCCTTCTTTCTTCTGGAAAATTAACAATCTCCTTCTCCCTCTGGACAACCAGACACCAGCGTCTCCTCCAGGAAAAGCTGTAATTCCCTATTCCCTGAAAAAAAAAAAGGAAGGAAAAAAACTAAATTCCCTTTTCCCTCCAAAAAACCGGGAGAAATTCCCTTTTCCCTCAGGAAAAGCGCTAATTCCCTTTATCCCGAGAGAATCCCGGAATCGGGGGGTTCCCTCAGGGTGGGGACCCCCCAGATTTTCCCCCCCTTTTCCCTCATTCCCACCTCACGGGATCATTCCCGGCTTTTCCAACCCACCCGCGCTCCGTAGTGACGTCACACCCGGCGACGTGACGTCACGGCGAGGGCCCCGCGGGAAACCTCCTCGTCCCCGCCCCAACCCGGAAGTGAGGCGCTATTGGTCAACGCCGGGGGGCGGTGCGGTCTCTGATTGGTCGGCGTTGGGGAGGGGCGGGGCCGGCGGGGCGCAGGGCCGAGCGCGACGGGAGAGGGTGAGTTGGGGTGGGCGAGACCATTTTGTGGACACGGGGGGGCGTTGGGGTTGGGGGTGGTGGAGTAGGGGGGTCCTGGGATGAGGAGGGGCTTAAAAGGGTGTCCTGGGCACTTGGGGGGGCTCCTGGGCAGCAGGGAAGCCTTAGGAATAGGGTGGGAAGGAGTGTCAGGGAACGGGGAAGACTTCGGAACGGGGGAGCTTTTGGGAATGGGGGGACGCTTGGCATTGAGGGGGGGCGAGCAGGGGGTCCTCTGGCTGAGGAGGGGTTAAAAAGGGGCTCCCTTGGCACTGGGGGGACCCTTGGGAATTGGGGCGACCTGGGAGCTGGGAGGGACTTGGGAATGGGGGGACCTTTGGCATTGGGGGGCCTTGGAGGTGGGAGGGGGCGAGCAGGGGGGTCCTTGGCTGAGAAGGGGTTAGAAAGGGGTTAGAAAGAGGGGTCTCCTGGCCCTGGGGGAACACAGGAGGGAGCCTTGACGATGGGGGGGGCTTGGTAAAGGGGAGGGCTCCTTGGCCTTGGGGGACCCTTGGAATTGGGAGGTCCTTGGAATTGGGGGGAGCAGAGGGGGCTTGGCTGAGAAAAGGTTGGAAAAGGGGGTCCCTTGGCACTGGGAGGAGCCTTGGAAATGGGGGGCTTTTAGGAACGGGGGACCCTTGGCATTGGGGGGTCCTTGGAATTGGAGGGGGGGCGAGCAGGGGGGTCCTTGGCTGAGAAGGGGTTAAAAAAGGGCTCCCCTGGCTTTAGAGGGTGGGCTTAGGAATGAGGGGGCTTGGAATTGTGGGGGACACTCGGCATTGAAGGGGCCTTGGGAATGGGGGGGCTTGATATTGGAGGGGACCCTTGGCATTGAGGGGGTCTTGGGAATGAGGGGGCTTGGAATTGTGGGGGACCCTTGGCATTGAGGGGGTCTTGGGAATGAGGAGGCTTGGAATTGTGGGGGACACTCGGCATTGAGGGAACCTTGGGAATGAGGGGGCTTGGAATTGTGGGGGACCCTTGGCATTGAGGGGGCCTTGGGAACGGGGGAGCTTGACATGGGAGGACTTAGGAACGAGGAGACCTTTGGAACTTGAGGAGGGGGCTTTGGAAATGGGGGCAGCAGGTCTGGGACAGGGGCTGGATTTGGGGGAGCTGCTCTGGGCCAGTCTGGGGGTCTCTCCGTGTGGGTGCCATGGGATCAGTGCATCCACATGAGAAAGGGGTTTGGGAACAGCCCCGACCTGCTCCCAGATATTCCTTATCCCCCTCGAGTTTCCCCTGTCCTGATCCTCTCCCTTCAGAGCTGGAATGTCTCCTCCTGGCTGACATTCCCGATGGGATGGAAGCCCTGACCCCTGACAAGGCCCTGCAGCACAACCCTTGCTCGGCGCCGGTGTCTGCTGGTGCCACCAACGGAAAACCTTGGGAAAACGGGAAAAATGGGAATGCAGGTGAAGCCTGAGCGGGTTGTGCTGCATTTCTGGGCTTGAATCCTCTGCAGTGTGAGGCACTTTTGTGGTCCCGGGGTGGGGGAGCAGAGGTTGTTCCCCCAATCCTACGTCGGATCCGATCGGTGTCCGACAGCTCCAGGAATGGGCACGGAGCTGGGATCTCAAGCCTGACACTGGTCATGACCTTGTGCTTGAAATAATTGAGGTCCTTCACTGATTTGTGCTGTTTAATCAAAAAAAAAATTCCAATTCCAAGCGAGAAATCCCATTTTTAGGTAGAACTTAAGTAGAACTTAGAATCCTTTAGGTTGGAAAAGATCCTTAAGATCACCGAGTCCCACCGTTCCCTCAGTCCTCCTCCTCCTAAATCCCACGGGAATGGCCTGTGCTGCTTTTTTTTGGCCTCCTTTTCCATGTTTTGAGGGGAAAATGGGAAGGAGAAAAGAGCCTCCCCGGGGAGCTCCCCAGCTGAGCTGGCGTGGCCAAAAAGGAGGAAGTTGGAAAAAAAAAAACCAAAAACCCCAAAATCCTCAAACCCACCCCCATTATCCCAAGGGATGAACTAAGCTCATCCTTGGATCCTGCCAGAGGAGATCACTGGATCGATCTGTGGCTGCTCTAAATGAGTTAATGAATTAACTAGCTAATTAATTAATTAATTAAAGAAAGCAAAAGTGAAACTACGTGAGCGGAGCCGGGAGGAAGCTCATCCCGTGCCGTGGGTTTGGGTTTCTCCCGCGCGTTTTTGGAGGAAGGAATTTGAATTATTTCTGCTTATTTCAAGTAAGGTTTTATTATTTTATTCCAATAACTCAAGAGAGAGAGTTTTGTGCTGCTCCTTGAGTGGAAGTGGGTCGTGTTTCCTCCCTAATGGAGGATCCCAGCTCGGATTTGTTTGGGAGAGGGTCGGTTTGTGTGTTTGGATGTTGGCTTTGACCTTCCAGGGGCAAATCCCTGTTGTCTCTCCCGGGGGGTTCAACCTCCTTGGAGATCTTGGGGATAGTTTGCATTTCCACAGGTGTTGTGGCTGCTTCTTCCGTGTTGTGTTGGAGGGAAAGCTGGAAAACTTGGAAGGATTCTGGATTTTTTTGTGGTTCACTTGTTCCAAAGAGTGTGTGGGGCAGAGACATGGGGTGAAATCCATGTTGGAGTGACTGCAAGTAGAATCATGGGAGGGTTTAGGTTGGAAGGGAACATAAAGCCCATCCAGTTCCATCCAGGGGCACCTTCCACTGTCCCAGGTTGCTCCAGCCTGGCCTTGGACACTTCCAGGGACGCAGGGGCAGCCACAGCTTCTCTGGGAGATCCATTCCAGCCCCTCCCCACCCTCCCAGCCAGCAATTCCTTCCCAATATCCAAACTAAACCAATTTAAAGCCATTCCATCCTGTCCTGTCATTCCAGGCCCTGTCTATCCAGAGCAACCCCCGCCCGAAGCACCGGGGCCGCCCTCGAAAATTCCTGAGGGGAAACTCTTTTTATCCCTGTGCTAAACACGTGGACTGTGCACTGTTGCTTCCTAACACTTGGATTTGGGGATTTTTTTTTTTTCCCTTTCTCTCTGTGCTGCCAAAGGGATGAAGCCCTTCAAGAAGAGGCACCTCACGGCCCCCGAGTGCGAAGCCCTCGCCCGCAGCGCGGAAGGTTCGTCCGCCCTCACGCAGCCCCTGAGCCAGGGACGAGGGAGAGGAGACGGGAATAAGGGCCTGCATCCCGCCCACCGGACACGGAGATGCCAGGGAGGTGTGTTGGTTTGGGAATACTCTGCTCTGGAGCCAGGCTGGGAGAACTGGGAATGTTCCCCTGGAGAAGAGAAGGCTCCAGGGAGAGCTGAGAGCCCCTGGCAGGGCCTAAAGGGGCTCCAGGAGAGCTGGAGAGGGACTGGGGACAAGGGATGGAGGGACAGGACACAGGGAATGGCTTCCCAGTGCCAGAGGGCAGGGATAGGTGGGATATTGGGAAGGAATTGCTGGCTGGGAGGGTGGGGAGGGACTGGAATGGGTTTCCCAGAGAAGCTGTGGCTGCCCCTGGATCCCTGGAAGTGTCCAAGGCCAGGTTGGAGCAACCTGGGATAGTGGAAGGTGTCCCTGCCCATGGCAGGGGGTGGCATTGGAGGTTTTTAAAGTCCCTTCCCACCCAGACAATCCTGGGATTCCATGATTTTGGATTCCCTCTCCTCTGGAGCCAGGCTGGGAGAGCTGGGGGGGTTTACCTGGAGAAAGGAAGGATCCAGGGAGACCTTGGAGCCCCTTGCAGGGCCTAAAGGGGCTCCAGGAGAGCTGGAGAGGGACTGGGGACAAGGCATGAAGGGACAGGACACAGGGAATGGCTTCCCAGTGCCAGAGGGCAGGGTTATGTGGGATATTGGGAAGGAATTGCTGGCTGGGAGGGTGGGGAGGGGCTGGAATGGAATTCCCAGAGAAGCTGTGGCTGCCTCTGGATCCCTGGAAGTGTCCAAGGCCAGGCTGGAGCAACCTGGGATAGTGGGAGGTGTCCCTGGGGTTGGAACTGGATGATCTTCAAGGTCCTTCCCACCCAAACCATTCCATAATTCCATGACAAAGAGTTCCCTTGGTTACATCCCCCTGTTGTGTCCACAGGAGTTGGGTTTCTCCCCACACCACAAATGTCTGTCCTTGCACTGTGGGACAATCCCTGGGAAGAGCAGCAGCTCTCCCTGGGGAACCAACCAGCCTCTGGAATTGGACCCTGCTAACGAGGGGACTCCTGCTTGGAGCTGCTCTTTAAGCTAATTATGGAATGTCACCATTAAATAATAACGAGCTGCTGAGTTTTTTAGGGTTACAAAAACGTTGTTGGGCATGAACAGACAATAATGAGCTTTGGCTTTCCTGGAAGTGGGGAACAGTGGGATAAGCACCTCCTGGGCTTGGATTTCAAAAGGACTGAAACCTCTGAGGGTTTTTGGAGACTGATAAAACTTTGAGCTAATCTGGACATGACAGAGCTCAGGGCTCAAACTGAAGGGCAAAGAGCTGTTTTCAGAGAGGTTTATTTTATTTTACCATTGTTTTACTTTATGTTATGTTCATGTTATTAATTTTATTTACTTTATTTTCCTTAATTTGTTTTTTACTGTATTTTATTTTTATTTTACTTTATTTTTATTTTATTTTTATTTTTGTTATTTTATTGGTTTTATTTTTCTTATTTTATGTTATTTTTATTTTATTCATTTTTTTACTTTATTTTCCTTAATTTTATTTTTTTACTTTATTTTATTTTACTTTTTTATTTTACTTTGTTTTTATTTTATTTTTATTTTTGTTATTTTACTTTATTTTTATTTTATTTTTTTTATTTTACATTATTTTTATTTTATTAGTTTTATTTATTTTCCTTTTTTATTTTTATTTTACTTTATTTTATTTTAATCTTTGTTATTTTACGTTATTTTTCTTTTATTTATTTTATTTACTTTATTTTACTTAATTTTATTTGGTTTACTTTTTTATTTTATTTTTTATTTTACTTTTATTTTTATTTTATTTTTATTTTTGTTGTTTTGTTATTTTTATTTTATTCATTTTACTTACTTTATTTTCCTTAGTTTTATTTTTTACTTTATTTTATTTTTTATTTTACTTAATTTTTATTTAATTTTTATTTTTGTTATTTTATAATTTTTTTATTAGTTTTATTTATTTTATTAGTTTTATTTATTTTACTTTATTTTAATTTTTTACTTTTTTTTGTTTTTATTTTTATTTTATTTTTGTTATTTTACTTTATTTTTATATTATTTATTTTATTTCCTTTATTTTTATTTTATTTTTATTTCCATTATGTTTTTTTATTTTATTTATTTTATTTATTTTTATTTTATTTTTATTTCATTCTTTATCTCACTTTAAAAAATCCAGTAATTTAAAATTTGGATGATTTACATACTGCAGGTTTCAGGGATTTAGACTTAAAACCTTAACAGGGAAGTTGTTCTTTTCCAGCCCTGTTTAATCCAAGCCTTCCTGAACTTCCAGAAAGAAAAGGCCTTAAAACCAGCCTGGGATTTTTTAATTCCTGAGTGGCCTCTTAGCTGAAATCAGGATATTTTCCAGATTTAGGAGCAGGACAGAAGGAATAAATCCGTGCTGGGGAGTTTAGTCCATGTCCTACATGGAATGTGAGAGCATAATTTGGATTTACTCCGAGGTCTCCGGTGCTTTTTGAGGCTGCAACCAGGAAATACCTGGGAATAAAGGGGTTTTTATCCTCTTAAAGGCATTGATTTCCCTCAAGTGTTGTGGTAGGAGCAGCCTGGGAGAGGTTTGGGAAGTGTCCTACTCCTGGAGCTGTGGTAGGAACAGCCTGGGAGAGGTTTGGGAAGTGTCCTGCTCCTGGAGTTGTGGTAGGAGCAGCCTGGGAGAGGTTTGGGAAGTGTCCTACTCCTGGAGCTGTGGTAGGAACAGCCTGGGAGAGGTTTGGGAAGTGTCCTGCTCCTGGAGTTGTGGTAGGAGCAGCCTGGGAGAGGTTTGGGAAGTGTCCTACTCCTGGAGCTGTGGTAGGAACAGTCTTGGAGAGGTTTGGGAAGTGTCCTACTCCTGGAGTTGGACAGGTAGGAACAGCCTGGGAGAGGTTTGGGAAGTGTCCTACTCCTGGAGTTGTGGTAGGGACAGCCTGGGAGAGGTTTGGGAAGTGTCCTACTCCTGGAGTTGTGGTAGGAGCAGCCTGGGAGAGGTTTGGGAAGTGTCTTACTCTTGGAGTTGTGGTAGGAACAGCCTGGGAGAGGTTTGGGAAGTGTCCTACTCTTGGAGTTGGACAGGTAGGAACAGCCTGGGAGAGGTTTGGGAAGTGTCCTACTTGTGGAGTTGTGGTAGGAACAGCCTGGGAGAGGTTTGGGAAGTGTCCTACCCTTGGAGCTCCCACGGGAGGAACACGAGGAAAAGGAGGAGCCCTGTGGAAATAACTCCCACCTTCCCCAGCCTCGGGCGTCCCTGGCAGCTCAGCTTTCCATGGAATTCACTCCTGCTCTTCCTCCTCGTGCAGGACAGGGCCGGCAGAAGAACATCCTGGATTTCTTCGGGAAATCCCAGAAGCACCAAGCAGGCGCCGGTGGGATCAAAGAGGAGCCGCGGGATCCCTTTTTCCCGGGAGCTGACGATTCCTTCAGCAGCCACACGGACCTCAGCAGCGACTCCTCAGCTCTCCTGGAGGACGAGGACTTCGTGCCAGCTCCCAGGGGAAGATCCAGGAAGCGGCCCCTCGCTGCCACAACCTCGGGAATTCTCGATCCGGAGCAGGATTTGTGGGGGGAGCCCGAGGAGAAGCCGCCGGTTCCTCCGGAGCTTGGCCAGGTCAAGCAGGAACCGGATGACGTGGAAGTGGAGCCAGTCCCTGATCCCCACTACGGACTCCTGGGCACTCGGAACTGGGAAGAGCCTCAGGGAAACCTGGATGAGCTGCCTGTGGAAGTCCTCAGGCACATCTTTGCCTTCCTTCCCGTGACTGACCTGTACCAGAACCTGAGCCTGGTGTGTCGCTGCTGGAGGGAGATAGTCAGGGATCCACTGGTAAGGAATTCCCTGGGGATGAATTCCAGCCTGGCCCTTCTCCTCCTGCTCTGTCCTGTCTTAGTGTGGCTCCTCCCAGCCATCCATGCTCTGCCTGTCTCTCTCCGTTCCTTTAAATCCCTTTTTTGCTCCTTTTTTATTCGGCCCTCTGTCATTTTTTGGTCTCCTGGACCATCCTCAGGAGCCAATCTCAACATTGGGGCAACACCCCTTGTTGCATTCTTTCCCTACATGGAAAAAGAGCATCCTGTAAGGCTCCACAAAATCCCCCTCTGCTCTTTTCCATGCAGCCCTGCAGGGAATTCCTGCTGGAAGGCTGGGAAGTGCCTTCTCGTGGCTGGTGTTAAATCACTGTCCTCCAGCCTCTGCGGTGGCTCTTGTGGCCAAATGGGTTTAGAGGAAAGGCCTGGAACTCTGTTTTTATGGAGTTTGGTTCATCTGAAGTCCAGATAAAGTTGGGAACCCGTTTTGGCTGGAGGAAGGATCCCTGAATCCCAGTTAAAGGTGTCTCCGAGGCAGCTCTCCCCTCACTGTTCACCCTGGAATTGGACCAAGAGGTTTCTCAGCCTGACTTGGGAGTGGTGGGGACTGATCTCAGCCCAAATTCTTGTGGAGATCCGAGTTCTCCTTTGTGCCATTCCCGTAAATTTGGATGGGAAAGGCCGGACACAACGCAGGAGGCGTCCTGCTCTCTCCTTCATCAGTCATCAGTGTTGTCAGAGACTGAACCAGTTAGTGATTTCCAGGTTCTGAGAGCACCAGAAGAGCTGAGAAGAAGCAGCTGCTCCCCCAGCAAAGCCCAGCCCTCCCTGGGTGCTGCTGAGGGACCTTTGGGTGGGATCAGTGGGTGCCACTGTCCAGCTCTCTGGGGTGCAGAGCCCTTCCTGAGGCTGCCAGCAGGACTTCCAGAGAAGGGAAGAGCCTAGGAAGAGGCAAGTCCTGCCAGGCAGGAAAATCCTTTTTCTGATGCCAGTGTCCTCATGTAGCCTGGGCTGTGGAGCTCAGATGTTGGAGCAGGGTTGGTGCTGGCACAGCAGGGAGCTGCAGCTGTCCTTGGAGATGGGACACCAGCCAAGGGTCCTGCCCTTTGGCCACAAGAAGCCCCTGCAGCTGCAGGCTGGGCCAGAGGGGCTGGAGAGCAGCCAGGCAGGAAGGGAGCTGGGAGTTGGGCTGGGCAGGGAGCTGAAGAGGAGCCCGAGTGTGGCCAGGGGGGCAAGAGGGCCAAGGGCTGCTGGGCTGGCTGAGGAAGAGTGTGGCAGCAGGGCTCCCCTGGGCTGGGCGCTGGGGAGGCCACCCCTGGAGTGCTGTGTCCAGCTCTGGGCCCTGAGCTCAGGAAGGCCCTGGAGGGGCTGGAGCAGGGGCAGAGAAGAGCAGCCAGGCTGGGGAAGGGACTGGAGCCCAAGTGCTGGGAGGAGAGGCTGAGGGAGCTGGGGGGGCTCAGCCTGGAGAGGAGGAGGCTCAGGGGAGACCTCCTCACTCTCTGCAACTCCCTGCCAGGAGGGGGGAGCCGGGGGGGGGTTGGACTCTTTTCCCAGGCAGAGATCAGCAAGACAAGAGGGCTGGGTCTCAAGTTGTGCCAGGGGAGGTTTAGGTTGGATATCAGGAAGAATTTCTTTGCAGAGAGGGTGCTCAGCCATTGGAATGGGCTGCCCAGGGAAGTAGGGGATTCTCCATCCCTGGAGGTGTTTAAGGACAGACTGGATGTGGCATCAGTGCCATGGGCTGGGAACCACGGCGGGGTTGGATCAAGGGTTGGGCTGGATGATCTCGGAGGGCTTTTCCAACCCAGCTGATTCTGGGATTCTGTGAAGAGCAGACCTGGGAGAGGACTTGAGCTGCTCTTCTCTGCCCCTGCTCCAGCCCCTCCAGGGCCTTCCTGAGCTCAGGGCCCAGAGCTGGACACAGCACTCCAGGGGTGGCCTCCCCAGCGCCCAGCCCAGGGGCACAAGCCCTGCCCTGCTCCTGCTGCCACACTCTTCCTCAGCCAGCCCAGCAGCCCTTGGCCCTCTTGCCCCCCTGGCCACACTTGGGCTCCTCTTCAGCTCCCTGCCCAGCCCAACACAGCCTCAAATGCAGTGTCCTCCCTGTTTTTCCTGGAGAAATCCCAGCAGCAGCTGTGGGAGGACAGGGCTTCACAGACACAGGGGTTTTAAGCACTCAGACCCTGCTCGGGGCTGATCTGGGGAGTGAGATCTGGGCTGAAAAGATCCCCATTTATTTCATGCTTTGATATTTCCAACTGAACCAGCATCACCCTGTTCCCATCATTCTAGGAAAAACCATCTTTTTATGGACTTATTTCCAGGCTTTGAGCCTTTCTTTCCTAAGTTTCCTTTTTCCTTCCCAATCTCCTGTCAGGTATCTGTCCCCACTGAGCTACTTTTTGAACTCCAGGTCTTTGGAAATCACCTTTTTTGGGGCTTATTTGCCACGAGAAACCTCTTTGGCAGTGCTGTGAGGTGAAAGCCGGTGGTTTGTGCTTCCCATTCCAGTTCATTCCCTGGAAAAAGCTGTACCACCAGTACCTGATGAGGGAGGAGTCGGCCCTGCGCAGAGTTGAGCAGATCCTGCAGGATTTCTCCATCACAAAGGAGCAGGAAGGATGTGTCTTGGGGCTGATCACGTGAGTCCCATTCACCTGGAGATCCCCAGGCCTTCCCTGCTTTGGGGCTTCTTCCATTTTATCCCAGGAATTGCCAGGAGAGGGATGGGTTTGTCTCCCCAGACGTGCAGGAAAATGAGGGGGGGAAAATTATTTTAGTGGTAAAAATCACTGGGAGGGTTCTGGAAAATGGAGGGAAAAAAACTTTCCCTTGCTTTTCTTGTGTTTGGAGCGTGTGATCGTGGAATCATGGAATCATTTAGGTGGGAAAAAAAACTGTGGGATCATGGAGTCCAAGCATTCCCAGCACTGCCAAGGCCACCCATGTCCCCAAATGCCACATCCACAGGGATTTGAAATCCCTCCAGGGATGGGGACTCCACCACCTCCCTGGGCAGCCCCTTCCAAGGCCTGACCACCCTTTCCATGGAGAAATTCCTGCACAGTTCTCGGCGAGCCCGAGACAAGCCCTCGATAAAACCAAGTGCTTTGCTCAGGTCTCTGTGGCCCAGAGGCCAATTTTGTGTGGCAAATAAGAGCCAAACTGGGTTAGGAATGGGGTGGATCTGTCTTCTGGAATCATGGAATGGTGTGGGTTGGAAGAGGACTCGAAGATCATCCACTTCCAACCCCCTGTTCCAATCCAGGGACACCTTCCACTGGAAGGTAAACCTGGAGAGAGCCGGAAGGAATTTCCAGATGGAAGTATTTCAGAACTGGGAATGGCTTGTCTAAATGTCTCTTGACATGGAATGGGCTGGAAATCCCAAGTATTTTAGAATACTTCAGAGTATTTTAGAACTGGGAATTGATTGTTTAAATGTCTCTTGGCACTGGAATGGGCTGGAAATCCCAAGTATTTTAGAATATTTTAGAACTGGGAATCTCTTGTCTAAATGTCTCTTGGCACCAGAATGGGCTGGAAATCCCAAGTATTTTAGAACTGGGAATCACTTGTTTAAATGGCTCTTAGCACTGGAATAGGCTGGAAATTCCAAGTATTTTAGAATACTTCAGAATATTTTAGAACTGGGAATGGCTTGTCTAAATGTCTCTTGGCACAGAATGGGCTGGAAATCCCAAGTATTTTAGAGCTGGGAATCTTTTGTCTAAATGTCTCTTGGCACCGGAATGGGCCGGAAATCCAAGTTGCAGCCAGTCCAAATTTGGGATAACACCCAGCCAGGGACAGTCCAACCTGCTGCAGCCTCCCTGGGGGTGCTTTGGAGGGGTCATTGTTGCCCTGGGGACTCGATTCACTCCTTAACTCTTGTCCTCCTGCCCAGGTTGGTGTCGGCCACGCCCGTCAGGGGGAACGTGGATCCCGGCGCGGTTCTCTGGTGTTTGGGAAGCCACCACCTCTTCTCCAAGGCCCAAGTGTGCGTGGCCAACAAGCTGCCCCATCTGCAGAGCAAGACAGGGGTGGGTTTCACACGTTTATTTCACATTTATTAAATAAATTCCACGTTTATTTAAGCTTTATTTAAACTTCGAGGGCGTTCCCGCGTCCGAAGGTTCTCCCTCCGGGGTTGTTCCTTGAGGCTGAGGAGGGTTGAATTATTTATCATGGAATTAGCAGGGGGGTTTTAAAGGTTGAAGCAGTTCCTCCTGCTCCTGAAAACTCTGAGTTTTTCCTTATCTTTCCCCTCTGCCAGGCTGAGAACATGTGGGCCATCATTGCAGTCATGGTGCTGTTCTCCGACAGCGTCGGCGACATCCAAGGGCTGCTGGAATGTCTGAGGAGACCCCGCTCCAACCTCTCCGTGCTGGAGGTGACCGAGGTGCTTTACTGCATTGCCACGCTCCTGTTTGCCATGAGGGACAGGAATGTTCCCATCACCAACAGGTGAGGAGCATCCCATCCCAATTCCACGGGCGGGGACACCTCCCGCTATCCCGGCTCGCTCCAACCCGCCCTCGGACACTTCCAGGGATGAGGAGCCCACAACTTCTCTGGGCAACCTGTGCTGGGGCCTCCCCACCCTCACAGCCAAGAATTCCTTCCCAGTATCCAACCAAACCTTCCCTCCTCCTTCTGACTGTGGTTCCCCCTTGTCCCATCGCTTCGTGGATGCGTGTTCAAAAAAAACCCCATTTTTTTTCAGAAATAAAAGCAACTGTAGAAACTTCCTGCTCAGGAATGGATGCACATCAACCACAACAGTTTAATGTGGGTTTTTTTACCTCCCTGACACTGGTTATTTACTTCACTCTGAGTCCCATGGGATCCTTGTCCACATTTTTTTGGATCCATCCTGTACCTTTTGCTCACCTGGTGGTGCAGGTAAAACCCTTCAGGATTGCAGTGAGGATAAAATGAGGATTAAGGACACAGGTAAATTCTTCTGAGGAGAAAAAAACTGGGAAGGAAGTGCTCTGGGAAAGGAATTTATAGCCAGGAGTTGGGTGGTTCTGAGAGCTGTGAGTTGTAATCCAGGAGAAGGGTTTATCCCCTGTTTCCTCAGCCTTGGGCCCAGGGAAATTAGGATGCTTGTTTGGCCTCTCAGGGATGGATAATTGCTGGATAAAGTCATTAATTCGAGGAAATGTGGCAGACAGGATGTCAGTTGAAAAATCAAGATTTGTTCATTTTGGAGATGGAAAAAAATCAAGATTTGTTCGGTTTAGGCATGAAAAATAAAGATTGGTTCATTTTGGAGATGAAAAATCAAGGTTGGTTCATTTTGGAGATCCCAAATCCCAGCCTGGCTTGAAGAATCCAGAAAGAACTGGAATCCAGAAGAAATTGGAACCAAGAAATTCCAAATCCCAGCCTGGCTTGAAGAATCCAAAATAAATTGGAACCCAGAAATCCCAAATCCCAGCCTGGCTTGAAGAATCCCAAAAGAATTTGGAACCAAGAAATCCCAAATCCCAGCCTGGCTTGAAGAATCCCAAAAGAATTTGGAGCCAAGAAATCCCAAATCCCAGCCTGGCTTGAAGAATCCCAAAAGAATTTGGAGCCAAGAAATCCCAAATCCCAGCCTGGCTTGAAGAATCCCAAAAGAATTTGGAGCCAAGAAATCCCAAATCCCAGCCTGGCTTGAAGAATCCCAAAAGAATTTGGAACCAAGAAATCCCAAATCCCAACCTGCCTTGAAGAATCCCAAAAGAATTTGGAACCAAGAAATCCCAAATCCCAGCCTGGCTTGAAGAATCCCAAAAGAATTTGGAACCCAGAAATCCCAAATCCCAGCCTGGCTTGAAGAATCCCATAGAATTTGGAACCCAGAAATCCCAAATCCCAACCTGGCTTGAAGAATCCCAAAAGAATTGGAATCTAAAAGAATTTGGAACCCAGAAATCCCAAATCTCAGCCTGGCTTGAAGAATCCAAAATAAATTGGAATCCAAACATCCCAGATCCCAGCCTGACTTGAAGAATCCAAAAGAACTGGAATCCAGAAGAGTTTGGAACCCAAAAATCCCAAATCCCAGCCCGGCTTGCAGCTGGTGAAACAATTCCCATTCTTTGTGCTCCCTCAAATCCAGGAGCTTTCCTTCCAACCCCTTTCCCTGCCACGTCTCCTCCCTGCCCTGGTGCCCTTGCAGGGACTTTTCAAGGCCCAATTAGCGCTTTATTTTAATGTTAATAATTAATTATCTAATTATCCATAATCTCCTGCAGCTCCCTGAGCGCTCCAGGCTTTCCATTGGAATTATGGTGGATTTTTATGAGGTTTCCTTTCGTTTTTCGTGGATTTCTGGTGGTAGTTTCTGGTTTCTCCTCTCTCCCAGGATCCATTACAACGTCTTCTACTGCTTGTACCTGATGGAAAACTCCTCTGGAGCCGTTGGGAATGTGGAAGAGGAAACGCTGGCTTCGCGCTGCAGGCAGGACTTGTGGTCCAGGTGAGGCTTTTCCAGGTGATCCAAGCGGTTCCCCGGGGGCCTGAGGGAATGCTGAGCAGTCCAGGGAATGCCAGGGACAGTGCAGCTCCTTATCCTGCTCCTTGCCCCCTGAATTCCCAGAGGAAAAGCAGAATCTGGGGCCTTAAATCTGGAAAAATCGGATTGTCGGGCACAGACTGATGGGTCTGTCGTGGAATCATGGAATGGTTTGGAAGGAACCTTAAGGATGAACTAATTCCAAACCCCTGGTGTAGGTAGAGACACCTCCCACTGTCCCAGGTTGCTCCAACCTGGCCTTGGACACTTCCAGGGATCCAGGGGCAGCCACAGCTTCTCTGGGAAATCCATTCCAGCCCCTCCCCACCCTGCCAGCAGGAATTCCTTCCCAATATCCCACCCATCCCTGCCCTCTGGCACTGGGAAGCCATTCCCTGTGTCCTGTCCCTCCCTGCCTTGTCCCCAGTCCCTCTCCAGCTCTCCTGGAGCCCCTTTAGGCCCTGCCAGGGGCTCTCAGCTCTCCCTGGAGCCTTCCCTTCTCCAAGCTGAACATTCCCAGCTCTCCCAGCCTGGCTCCAGAGCAGAGGGAATCCAGAATCATGGAATCCCAGGATTGTTTGGGTGGGAAGGGACTTTAAAAACCTCCAGTGCCACCCCTGCCATGGGCAGGGACACCTCCCACTAGCCCAGGTTGCTCCAACCTGACCTTGGACACTCCCAGGGATCCAGGGGCAGCCACAGCTTCTCTGGGAAATCCATTCCAGTCCCTCCCCACCCTCCCAGCCAGCAATTCCTTCCCAATATCCCATCTCTCCCTGCCCTCTGGCACTGGGAAGCCATTCCCTGTGTCCTGTCCCTCCATCCCTTGTCCCCAGTCCCTCTCCAGCTCTCCTGGAGCCCCTTTAGGCCCTGCCAGGGGCTCCAAGGTCTCCCTGGAGCCTTCCCTTCTCCAGGGGAACATTCCCAGCTCTCCCAGCCTGGCTCCACCTCACAGATCAGTGGAACCCAGTTCTGTGCACTCACAGAGTCCAAATCCCCCCAAAACACCCTCCCAAATCATCCCTTTCCCTACGGAAATCACCCCTTTCCCTCTGGAAGGAGGGAAGTCCCTGCTGGAATTTTAAGACCCGAAGTCCAGGCAGCGCAAGGAGGGGTTGGGTTGTTGCTGATGCTCCCACAGCCCCCCAAAAATGTGGATTTTCCCTTTTGAACACCAGGAAAGAAACAAGGGACCGGGATATTGACTCCACTCCTGTTTTCTGGATCCTGCCAGAGAAGTGTTAATACTAACATGGATTTATTTGCTTGCTTGGATATCATTTATATTTGTATTGTTTATTTTGTTATTATTTGTATCTTTATTTTATTATATTTTTATATTTCTTTTATTATATTATATTTATATTTTATTGCATTATATTATATTATGTGTATTATGTTTCTTTTATTATATTATATTTCTATTATATTGCATCATATTATATTATGTGTGTTATATTTCTTTTATTATATTTCTATTATATTACATTATATTATTTATATTATATAGTGTAGAGTATATATTATATGTTATATTTTGTACTTTATATTTATTTTATATATTAATAAATATATATTTACTTTATATATTGATATATTTATGTCTCTTAATTTTAGATATGATATAATTTATAATTATATGTAATTTATATATTTATACATAGAGAGGGAGAAAAATTTATTGATCTATATGTTAAATATTAGTATTTTTTCTACTTGCTACCTAGAAAAGAAGGACATATATATAATAAAATATATTTTATATATATATAAAATATAATATATTTTATATATATATATAATACAATGTATTTTTATATACATATATATAATATAATATATTATATAATATGTATTATATAATATATATTATATTATGTATTATATATATTATATAGTTATTGATCTAAATGTTAAATATTAATATTTTTTGCTACTTGCTGCCTAGAAAAGAAGGACATATATATAATAAAATATATTTTATATATATATAAAATATATTTTATATATACATATATATATATAATATACTTTATATCTACATATGTGTCATATAATATATATTATATAATATGTATTATATAATATATAATATATATTATATATTATATATATTATCTAGTTATTGATCTATATGTTAAATATTAATATTTTTTGCTACTTGCTGCCTAGAAAAAAAGGATATATATATAATATAATATGTGTGTTATATACATAGATATAATATAATATATATTATGTTATATATTTTATATTTTATATTATATATATTAAATTATGTACTTTATATTTGTTTTATATATTAATAAATATTATTTATATTGATATATTTATATCTATTTTAATTTTAGACATGATATAATTTATAATTATATGTAATTTATATATCTATTGATGGATATATAGATTAAAATGTATCGATCTATATGTTAAATATTAATATTTTTTTGGTACTTGCTGCCTAGAAAAGAAGGACAACAAGGAGTGAAACCCTTCCCTGGCCTGTGGAGATCCAGGCTTGGTTCCCTTCCTGCTGCATTTCCCCTGGATTGACTCATTTATTCCTTATCCTTCCCTATGGAATGGGAATGCTGGCATTCCATCCCTGGCTGAGATAAAGCTGGTGGTTTTTAATAAGCTTAAGGAGCCAGGCTGCCAAATTAATTTTAATTAATTAATTTTAATTTTAGGAAGACCTTTTCCCATGTGACCTTTTGGATTCTTCGAGCCAGGCTGGGATTTGGGATTTCCAGCTTCCAAATTCTTCTGGATTCTTCAATAATAAGAGTTTTACTCTTTATTTTTGCTCCAATATTCTCTCATTCCCTGCTTTTCTCCTTTTTCCCCAAGAACCAGGTTGCTCCAGTGCCAAATTCCCGCTCCTGGGATGGAATCAATGACCCCATTTCCTCGTTAATGGAGTTGCATGGGAGGATTTATTTTTTTTTAATTCCTTTTCTGTTGGTTTATTGTTGTTTTTTCCCCGATTTTTTCCACAGTTGGGGTGAAATAAAACTGACCCACGAGCAGCAGAGGATTTTGAATCACAGGATTGAGCCCGGGCAGATAGTGAAAATTATGGCGTTTGCAGGTAAGATCCCAAAAATTCTGTGGGAAAAATGAACGGGAGAACCTCAGTCTGGCCCTTCCCTCCCGGCCCAGGGACTGTGGGATTCCAGGGGGATCAACTTGCTCCTCTGGGATAACAAATGGAAGGGAAGAACCCCCAAAATGGGAACAAAAACGGGAGAGAGGAGTGGGAATATGTGGGAGAAGAGCCCTGCAGGTCCTGAGGGCAGGGAGGGTGGAAGAGGAGAAGCTCCAGGGGCTGGAGCAGGGATTTTCCTGCATCCCATGGGAAAAAAGGGATCTACTCTGGAGCATTTCCTGAAGGACTGACCCCATGGAAAAAAGGGATCTATGCTGGAGCAGTTCCTGAAGGACTGACCCCGTGGAAAAGAGGGATCTATGCTGGAGCAGTTCCTGAAGGACTGACCCCGTGGAAAAGAGGGATCTGTGCTGGAGCAGTTCCTGAAGGACTGACCCCGTGGAAAAGAGGGATCTGTGCTGGAGCAGTTCCTGAAGGACTGACCCCATGGAAAACAGGGATCTGTGCTGGAGCAGTTCCTGAAGGACTGACCCCGTGGAAAAGAGGGATCTGTGCTGGAGCAGTTCCTGAAGGACTGACCCCATGGAAAACAGGGATCTGTGCTGGAGCAGTTCCTGAAGGACTGACCCCATGGAAAACAGGGATCCACACTGGAGCAGTTCCTGAAGGACTGACCCCATGGAAAACAGGGATCTGTGCTGGAGCAGTTCCTGAAGGACTGACCCCATGGAAAAGAGGGATCTGTGCTGGAGCAGTTCCTGAAGGACTGACCCCATGGAAAACAGGGATCTGTGCTGGAGCAGTTCCTGAAGGACTGACCCCGTGGAATAAAGGGATCTGTGCTGGAGCAGTTCCTGAAGGACTGATCCTGTGGAAAACAGGGATCTGTGCTGGAGCAATTCCTGAGGGACTGATCCCATGGAAAACAGGGATCTGTGCTGGAGCAATTCCTGAGGGACTGATCCCATGGAAAACAGGGATCTGTGCTGGAGCAGTTCCTGAAGGACTGACCCCATGGAAAACAGGGATCCACACTGGAGCAGTTCCTGAAGGACTGACCCCATGGAAAAGAGGGATCCACACTGGAGCAGTTCCTGAAGGACTGACCCCATGGAAAAAAGGGATCCACACTGGAGCAGTTCCTGAAGGACTGACCCCATGGAAAAGAGGGATCTGTGCTGGAGCAGTTCCTGAAGGACTGACCCCATGGAAAACAGGGATCTGTGCTGGAGCAGTTCCTGAAGGACTGACCCCATGGAAAACAGGGATCTGTGCTGGAGCAGTTCCTGAAGGACTGACCCTGTGGAAAACAGGGATCTGTGCTGGAGCAGTTCCTGAAGGACTGACCCCATGGAAAACAGGGATCTGTGCTGGAGCAGTTCCTGAAGGACTGACCCTGTGGAAAACAGGGATCTGTGCTGGAGCAGTTCCTGAAGGACTGATCCTATGGAAAAAAAGGGACTCACCCTGGAGCCAATCCGTTTTCCGACCTAAACGCTTCCCTGATTCCCTGAAATCAGGAGTGAAGCGGAGCCTGGGAAGAGGGGAGGGACGAGGAGAAGGTGTTTTAGGCTGCAGCTTTTATTCCTCGTTTCCCTCCGCTGATTTAATTGCCAGTAAATTAAATTAATTCCCTCAAGTCGAGCCCGTTTTGCCCATGGCAGAAATTCCCGAGGGATCCGCCCCATCCTTATCCCAACCCACAAACCTTCCATTCTATTTTCCCTCTTTTTTATTTTTTTTTTTTTTTTTAAACTTTTCAGGCTGCAGATTGGAATTTTTTTTTTTAAACCCAATTTGCTCCGTTAGGCACCAACATTCCCGACTCTGGAATCCTCCTCCTCTGCTTCCTTCCCTTCTCCAGGCACGGGCAAAACCTCCACCTTGGCCAAGTACGCGGAGAAATTCCCGGAGCTGAACTTCCTTTACGTGGCTTTCAACAAAGCCGTGGTGGAGAAGGGGAGAAGGGCCTTTCCCAGGAATGTCACCTGCAAGACTTTCCACTCCCTGGCGTTCGGGAGCGTCGGGAAGCTGTGAGTTGGGATTTTAGATCCCTCCGGGGAAAACGGGATCGGAATTAAACATTTGGGATCTGAGCGGGGAATTATTTCACCTGCTCCAAGCCAGGCTGTGCGTTGGGATTTATGGATATCCAGTTGGATGCTCCAGGGGTTTTAGGATCCACGGGAAAACCCTCATTTCCCTGGTTTGGGGGCAATTCCCAGGGAGATAAAATTCCCCCGGGAATTCCTTTTTCTCCGCTTCCCGTTCCCGTGTCAGTGGGAAAACCTTTCCAAACGTTGCTTTTCTCCAACAGGGGAATAATTCTCTTTGTCTGAGTCGTTTTAATGATCCAATTCCTGTCCCATTATGGCACATTTCAAGTGCAGAGCTGGAAAAAAAGAGGGAATTCCCATTACCTGGCCGGGGTGAATACTGGGAATATCCCTCCAGCTCCATTTTTTTCTTTTTTTTCCTCTATAAAATGTATAAAATTAGCAAGTTTGTGCTTCTACCAGGACAAATAATGTGCAGATTTTAAAGATATTCAGATTATAAAGATATTCCATTAAAATATATTCAGATTATAAAGATATTCCATTAAAATATATTCAGATTATAAAGATATTCCATTAAAATATATTCAGATTATAAAGATATTCCATTAAAACATGTGCAGATTTTAAAGATATTCCATTAAAATATATTCAGATTATAAAGATATTCCATTAAAACATGTGCAGATTTTAAAGATATTCCATTGCAAACATGTCCAGATTTTAAAGATATTCAGATTATAAAGATATTCCATTAAAATATGTGCAGATTTTAAAGATATTCCATTGCAAACGTGTCCAGATTTTAAAGATATTCAGATTTTAAAGGTATTTCATTGCAAATATGTGCAGATTTTAAACATATTCCATTAAAATATGTACAAATTTTAAAGATTTTTCCATTGCAAATAGGTGCAGATTTTAAAGGTATTTCATTACAAATATGTGCAGATTTTAAAGATGCTCATTGCAAATATGTGCAAATTTTAAAGATATTCAGATTTTAAAGGTATTCCACTGCATAGAGGTGCAGATTTTAAAGGTATTCAGATTTTAAAGGTATTCCACTGCAAATATGTGCAGATTTTAAAGGTAATTCCATTACAAATAGGGGCACTTTTTAAGGATATTTCATTACCAAATAGGTGCAAATTTTACAGATAATCTATTACAAATATTTCCCGATTTTAAAGATATTCAGATTTTAAAGGTATTCCATTGCAAATATGTACAGATTTTAAAGATATTCCATCACAAATAGGTGCAGATTTTAAAGGTATTCCATTGCAAATAAATGCAGATTTTAAAGATATCCCATTACAAATAAATGCAGATTTTAAAGATATCCCATTGCAAATAAATGCAGATTTTAAAGATATCCCATTGCAAATAAATGCAGATTTTAAAGATATTCCATTACAAATAAATGCAGATTTTAAAGATATTCCATTACAAATAAATGCAGATTTTAAAGATATTCCATTACAAATAAATGCAGATTTTAAAGATATTCCATTGCAAATAAATGCAGATTTTAAAGATATTCCATTACAAATAAATGCAGATTTTAAAGATATCCCATTACAAATAAATGCAGATTTTAAAGATATCCCATTACAAATAAATGCAGATTTTAAAGATATCCCATTGCAAATAAATGCAGATTTTAAAGATATCCCATTGCAAATAAATGCAGATTTTAAAGATATCCCATTGCAAATAAATGCAGATTTTAAAGATATTCCATTGCAAATAAATGCAGATTTTAAAGATATCCCATTGCAAATAAATGCAGATTTTAAAGATATCCCATTGCAAATAAATGCAGATTTTAAAGATATCCCATTGCAAATAAATGCAGATTTTAAAGATATCCCATTGCAAATAAATGCAGATTTTAAAGATATCCCATTGCAAATAAATGCAGATTTTAAAGATATCCCATTGCAAATAAATGCAGATTTTAAAGATATCCCATTACAAATAAATGCAGATTTTAAAGATATCCCATTGCAAATAAATGCAGATTTTAAAGATATTCCATTGCAAATAAATGCAGATTTTAAAGATATTCCATTACAAATAAATGCAGATTTTAAAGATATCCCATTGCAAATAAATGCAGATTTTAAAGATATTCCATTGCAAATAAATGCAGATTTTAAAGATATTCCATTACAAATAAATGCAGATTTTAAAGATATTCCATTACAAATAAATGCAGATTTTAAAGATATCCCATTGCAAATAAATGCAGATTTTAAAGATATTCCATTACAAATAAATGCAGATTTTAAAGATATTCCATTACAAATAGGTGCGAATTTGAATAATATTTCATGGCCAATATGTGCAGATTTTCAAGATATTTCATTGCAAATTTGTGCAGATTTTAAAGGCATTTCTTTCCAAATAAGCGCAGATTTTAAAGGTATTTCATTGCAAATAGGTGGACATTTTAAAGATATTCTGTGAGAAATAGGTGCAGATTATAAATATATTCAGATTTTAAAGGTATTCTGTTGCAAATATGTGCAGATTTTAAAGACGTTCCATTACAAACATGTCCATATTTTAAAGATATTCAGATTATAAAGATATTCCATTAAAATATGTGCAGATTTTAAAGATATGCAGATTTTAAAGGTATTCCATTGCAAATAAGTGCAGATTTTAAAGATATTCCATTACAAATAAATGCAGATTTTAAAGATATGCAGATTTTAAAGGTATTCCATTGCAAATATGTGCAGATTTTAAAGGTATTCAGATTTTAAAGGTATTTCATTGCAAATATGTGCAGATCTTAAACATATTCCATTAAAATATGTACAAATTTTAAAGATTTTCCATTGCAAATAGGTGCAGATTTTAAAGGTATTTCTTTGCAAATAAGCACAGATTTTAAAGGTATTTCATTGCAAATAGGTGCAAATTTTACAGCAATTCCATTACAAATATGTGCAGATTTTAAAGGTAGACATTCAGATTTTAAAGGCAGACATTCAGATTTTAAAGGCAGACATTCAGATTTTAAAGGTAGACATTCAGATTTTAAAGGCAGACATTCAGATTTTAAAGGCAGACATTCAGATTTTAAAGGCAGACATTCAGATTTTAAAGGCAGACATTCACATTTTAAAGGCAGACATTCAGATTTTAAAGGCAGACATTCACATTTTAAAGGCAGACATTCACATTTTAAAGGCAGACATTCACATTTTAAAGGCAGACATTCACATTTTAAAGGCAGACATTCAGATTTTAAAGGCAGACATTCAGATTTTAAAGGCAGACATTCACATTTTAAAGGCCGACATTCAGATTTTAAAGGCCGACATTCAGATTTTAAAGGCAGACATTCAGATTTTAAAGGCAGACATTCACATTTTAAAGGTATTCCACTGCAAATACGTGCAGATTTTCAAGGCACTCCCCTTAAAAATGTGCAAATTTCAGAGATATTCCGCCATTAGTCCAAATCAGGGTTATAAAACGGGAATTCTGAGGTGCTGTCGTGCCACAGGAGGTTTCCCTGCACCTTTTAACACCTTATTTTTGGGGTTTTTCCCAGCTACAAAGAGCGAGGGAAGCTGAACTTCTCCAAGATGTCCGCGTTCTCCGTCAGCTGCCTCCTGCGGAACCGCGAGGGCCAGGCCCTGTTCGTGAGGGGGAAAACGGTCTCGCAGACCCTGGAGAGCTTCTTCGCCTCCTCGGACGAGGAGATCTGCGGGGAGCACGTGCCCGTGTGGTTCAAGAACACCCACGGGGAATGGAAGCTCGTCAGCCCCGCGGAAAAAAGGGTGAGTTTTTGGGATCGGGGTGGGATTCTGTAGCGGGGGGGCTCTCTTGGAAGCTGCCGGAAGCTTCCCCCTGTCCCATGGAGCCGTTTCCAGCTGCTCCAGGACGGGATTCCAAGGCTGACCAAGGCCAAGCCCGTCAGGAGTGACGGGGAGATTTGTGAGGAGTTTGGTAGATGTGTGGGTGGCTTCTCTTGGAAGCTGCCAAAAGCTTCCCCCTGTCCCATGGAGCCAATTCCAGCTCCTCCGGGACAGGATTCCAAGGCCGAGCCCGTCAGGAGTGAGGAGGAGATTTGTGAGGAGCATGTGCCCATGTGGCTCGTCAGCCCCATGGAAAAGCGGGTGAATTTTTGGGATCAGGGTGGGATTCTGGGGCTGGGGTTTGGTAGCGGGGGAGGCTGCAGGGGTGGCTTCTCTTGGAAGCTGCCAGAAGGTTCCCTCTGTCCCATGGAGCCGATTCCAGCTGCTCCGGGACAGGATTCCAAGGCTGAGCCCGTCAGGAGTGAGGAGGAGATTTGTGAGGAGCGGGTGCCCGTGTGGTTCAAATACACCCACGGGGACAGGAGGCTTGTCAGCCCCAAGGAAAAAAGGGTGAGTTTTTGGGATCGGAGTGGGATTCTGTAGCGGGGGGGCTCTCTTGGAAGCTGCCGGAAGCTTCCCCCTGTCCCGTGGAGCCAATTCCAGGATGGGATTCCAAGGCTGAGCCCGTCAGGAGTGATGAGGAGGTGTGTGAGGAGGTCTGTGGGGAGGTCTGTGAGGAGATCTGTGAGAGATCTGTGGGGAGGTCTGTGGGGAGGTCTGTGGGGAGGTCTGTGGGGAGGTCTGTGGGGAGGTCTGTGAGGAGGTCTGTGAGGAGGTCTGTGAGGAGCACATGCCCATGTGGTTCAAAAACACCCACGGGGACAGGAGGCTCGTCAGCCCCATGGAAAAGCGGGTGAGATTTTGGGATCGGGCTGGAATTCCGTGCCTGGGGTTTGGTAGAGGGAGCAGCTTCTCTTGGAAGCTGCCGGAAGCTTCCCCCTGTCCCGTGGAGCCGATTCCAGCTGCTCCGGGACAGGATTCCAAGGCCAAGCCCATCAGGAGTGAGGAGGAGATTGGTGAGGAGCACGTACCTGTGTGGTTGAAAAACACCCACGGGGACTGGAGGCTCGTCAGCCCCACGGAAAAAATGGTGAGTTTTTGGGATGGGGGTGGGATTCTGTAGCAGGGGGGCTCTCTTGGAAGCTGCCGGAAGCTTCCCCCTGTCCCGTGGAGCCAGTTCCAGGATGGGATTCCAAGGCTGAGCCCGTCAGGAGTGATGGGGAGATCTGTGGGGAGGTCTGTGGGGAGGCCTGTGGGGAGGCCTGTGGGGAGGTCTGTGGGGAGGTCTGTGGGGAGGTCTGTGAGGAGGTCTGTGAGGAGCACATGCCCATGTGGTTCAAAAACACCCACGGGGACAGGAGGCTCATCAGCCCCATGGAAAAGCGGGTGAGATTTTGGGATCGGGCTGGAATTCCGTGCCTGGGGTTTGGTAGAGGGAGCAGCTTCTCTTGGAAGCTGCCGGAAGCTTCCCCCTGTCCCATGGAGCCGATTCCAGCTGCTCTGGGACAGGATTCCAAGACCGAGCCCGTCAGGAGAGAGGAGGAGATTTGTGAGGAGCATGTGCCTGTGTGGTTCAAAAACACTCACGGGGACAGGGGGCTCGTCAGTCCCGCAGAAAAGCGGGTGAGATTTTGGGATTGGGCTGAAATTCTGTGGCTGGGGTTTGGTAGATGTGTGGGTGGCTTCTCTTGGAAGCTGCTGGAAGGTTCCCCCTGTCCTGTGGAGCCAGTTCCAGCTGCTCCAGGATGGGATTCCAAGGCCGAGCCCGTCAGAAGCAACAGTAACACCTCTGAGATAACAGATTTAGGAACAGAAGGTTGTGGGACAGAAGGAATTCCAACCAGGGAAGATCTGGCTGGGCTTTAAGGTCCCTTCCAACCTCAGTCATTCCATAATTCCGTGATCTCCCATCTCTCCCAGCTCAGAGGTGTTTGGGCTTCACCTTTAGGAATTAACTGTCCAAATATTTTTTCCCACTGGTGAGAAATCTGAAGGAAACGGGGCCCATTCTCCTTGTTTGCAGAGCTGGTTTGAGGCAGGATTTTATCCCTGGCTCTGCCCAGGGCAGGTGTTTCTTCCATTTATATTTTATTTATATTTTATTTATATTTTATTTATATTTTATTTATATTTTATTTATATTTTATTTATATTTTATTTATATTTTATTTATATTTTATTTATATTTATATTCTATTTATATTTTAATTAGATTCTATTTCTATTTTATTTAGCTTCTGTTTAGATTCTACTTATATTTTATTTATATTTTATTTAGATTCTGTTTAGATTATATTTATATTCTATTTATATGCTATTTAGATTTTATTTAGATTCTATTTAGATTTTAATTAGATTCTACTTAGATTTTACTTAGATTCTATTTAGATTCTGTTTAGATTCTATTTATATTTTGATGATCATATTATATTAAGATTTTATAAGCAAATAAATATGTATTCTATATGATGAATAAATACAGTATAAATAAACAAAACACTAATGTTATATTTATACCAGTGCCTGAACAGTGATATATATATTTATATTTAATTTTTTTATTATTTATTTAGTATTTATATGTGTTATATATTTATATATTATTGTTATATTAATATTATATATTATGCAATATATAATTTGTATATTTTATATATTTATATGATGTATTTTATATTATATAATGTTACATGTTATATATTATATAATATTGCACATTACCTATTTTATATTATATTATATTTTATATATTATATTTATTATTATATTGTTACATTTTTATACATATAATATTTATATATGGTATTTCTATTTCTATTTTATTTATTATTTATATTTTTACATATTTATATATATTTATTTTCTTTATATATATATAAATAAAGAAAATAACCATCTTTTTAGGTAATTTTAGGTCAAAACCCCAAAAGACTTCAGAGAAAATCTCCCGTGTTTGGAATATTTGTCTGCCCAGAGCAATTTATCCAAGTTATCCCTGTGTTTTTTCCCTCTCCAGATCAATGTGGAAGAGGCCAAAGAAATATGGCACAACATGAAAAAGCTGGATGGGGACGTGGAGAAGAGATACAAGATGACCTGTGATGGTAAAAGAGAAGAAAATATCAATTCTTATATTATAAAGAATGTAATACCATAAAACATTAAAAAAAAAAATTAAAAAAAATAAAACCAAAACAAAAAAAAAGGGAAAAGGGGATTTGTTTTAAGGGTCAGAAACGTGAATAAAAAAGAAAACAAAAAAAAGGCAAAAAGGGATTTATTTTAAGGGCCAGAAACATTAAAAAAAAAATAAAAAAAAATAAAACCAAAACAAAAAAAAAAAAGGAAAAAGGGGATTTATTTTAAGGGCCAGAAACATGAAAAAAAAGTGAAAATGGCATTTATTTTAAGGGCTAGAAATACTAAAAAAAAAGAAAAAAAAAAAAAAAAGGGAAGAGGGGATTTATTTTAAGGGCCAGGCACATTAAAAAAAAAAAAAAAACAAACCAGAAAACAAAAAAAAAAAGAAGGAAAAAAGATTTATTTTAAGGGCCAGAAACATGAAAAAAAAAAAAAAAAACAAAACAAAACAAAAAAAAAGGGTAAAAGGGGTTTATTTTAAGGGCCAGAAACATGAAAACAAAAAAAAAAAGGGAAAAAAGGGTTTATTTTAAGGATCAGAAGCATTAGGAAAAAAAAAACCAAAACAAAAGGTAAAAAGGGATTTATTTTAAGGATCAGCAACATTTAAAAAAAAAAAAAAAGGCAAAAAGGAATTTATCTGAAGGGTCAGAAACATGTTAAAAAAGGAAAAAAAGAAAATAAAAAGAAAGGGAAAAGGGGATTTATTTTAAGAGCCAGAAACATTAAAAAAAAATGAAAACAAAATAAAGAGGGGAAAAAAGGATTTCTTTTAACGACCAGAAACATGAAAAGAAAGGGAAAATGGCATTTATTTTAAGGGCCAGAAATATTAAAAAAAGAAAAAAATGAAACAAAAAAAAAAGAGAAAAAGGGATTTATTTTAAAGGCCAGAAACATGGGGAAAAAAAAGGAAGAAAAGGGATTTATTTTAGGGGCCAAAAATATTAAAAAGAAAAAAAAAAACAAAAACAAAGGGGAAAAGAGTTTTTTTTTTTAAAGGCCAGAAATACGGAAAAAAAACAAAAAATGAAAACAAAAGAAAGGGGAAAAAGGATGTATTTTAAGGGCCAGAAATGCAAAAAAAAAAAAGGGGAAAAGGGATTTATTTTAAGGACCAGAAATATTGAAAAAAGGAAAAAAAAAACAAAACAAAGAAAAAGGGAAGAGGGGATTTATTTTAAGGGCCAGAAACATGAAAAAAAAGAAAAAATAAAAAAAATAAAAAAAAACAGACAAAAAAAAACCACAAAAAAAACAGAAAAAAATGGAAACAGGGATTATTTTCAGGGCCAGAAACATTAAAAAAATAAATAAATAAATAAAAGAAAAGAAAAAAAGGATTTATTTTAAGGGCCAGAAACATTTTAAAAAAATTAAATAAATAAAAGAAAAGAAAAAAGGGAAAAAAGGGTTTATTTTAAGGACCAGAAACATTTTTAAAAAATTAAATAAATAAATAAAAGAAAAGAAAAAAAGGGGAAAAAGGATTTATTTTAAGGGCCAGAAACATTTAAAAAAAAAAATAAATAAAATAAAAGAAAAAAAGGGAAAAAAGGATTTATTTTAAGGGCCAGAAACATTTAAAAAAAAATAAATAAATAAAATAAAAGAAAAAAAGGGAAAAGAGAATTTATTTTAAGGGCCAGAAACATTTAAAAAAAAATAAGTAAATAAAATAAAAGAAAAAAAGGGAAAAGAGAATTTATTTTAAGGGCCAGAAACATTTAAAAAAAAATAAGTAAATAAAATAAAAGAAAAAAAGGGAAAAGAGAATTTATTTTAAGGGCCAGAAACATTTAAAAAAAAAAATAAATAAATAAAAGAAAAGAAAAAAAGGGAAAAAAGGATTTATTTTAAGGGCCAGAAACATTTAAAAAAAAAAAATAAATAAAATAAAAGAAAAAAAGGGAAAAAAGGATTTATTTTAAGGGACAGAAACATTTAAAAAAAATAATAAATAAATAAAATAAAAGAAAAAAGGGAAAAAAGGATTTATTTTAAGGGCCAGAAACATTTAAAAAAAATTAAATAAATAAATAAAAGAAAAGAAAAAAAGGGAAAAAAGGATTTATTTTAAGGGCCAGAAACATTTTAAAAAAAAAATAAATAAAATAAAAGAAAAAAAGGGAAAAAAGGATTTATTTTAAGGGCCAGAAGCATGAAAAAAAAAACCCATAAAAACCAAGGAAAAAAGTGCTTTATTTCGAGGATCACGGGGGTTTCCGCCGAGGAAAATTCCCTTTTCCCTGCCATCCCTGTGTTTTCCCCTCAGGATACCTGAAGCTCTGGCAGCTCAGCAAGCCCAGGCTGTCGGGATACGACGCCGTTTTCGTGGACGAAGCCCAGGATTGCACCCCAGGTGAGCAGAACTCCAACATTCCCAGAGGGTTTTCCCAAGGAGCAGCACGGTTCAACTTAAACCCGGGTGTGAGGTTAGGCCCGAGCCCTGGCTTGCTTAGGCTCCGTGGCTGCTCCGTGAGCATTCCCGGTGTTTTCCGGCAGCCATCGTGGACGTGGTGCTGTCCCAGCCGTGCGGGATCATCCTGGTGGGAGACCCTCACCAGCAGATCTACACCTTCCGCGGCGCCGTCAACACCCTGCAGGCCGTGCCCCACACCCACGTCTACTACCTGACCCAGGTAGGGGCTGGGCTTCCAGGGGGGCATCCCAAATCCAGGGGAAATCCAGGCCCCGCGGCCTTCCGCGGGCGGCGTCCAACGGCAAACGCTCCGCGGTGCCAGATGGTTACCGCCAGACTGTTCCTGGAAATCCTGGTTATTCCCAATGTTCCCGCCAGACTGTTCCTAGAAATCCTGGTCGTTCCCAAACAGTTCCTGCCAAAGTGTTCCTAGAAATCCTGGTTGTTCCCAAACCGCTCCCACCAAACTGTTCCTGGAAGTCCTGGTCATTCCCAAACTACTCCTGCCAAACTGTTCCTAGAAATCCTGGTCATTCCCAAACCACTCCTACCAAACTATTCCTAGAAATCCTGGTCGTTCCCAACCAGTTCCCACCAAACTGTTTCTGGAAATCCTGGTTGTTCCCAAACAGTTGCCACCAAACTATTCCTAGAAATCCTGGTCATTCCCAAACCACTCCTGCCAAACTGTTCCTGGAAATCCTGGTTGTTCCCAAATAGTTGCCACCAAACTATTCCTAGAAATCCTGGTCATTCCCAAACAATTCCAACCAAACTATTCTTAGAAATCCTGGTTATTCTCAAACAGTTCCCACCAAACTGTTCCTAGAAATCCTGGTCATTCCCAAACCACTCCCACCAAACTGTTCCTGGAAGTCCTGGTCATTCCCAAACCGATCCCGCCAAACTGTTCCTAGAAATCCTGGTCGTTCCCAAACCACTCTTGCCAAACTGTTCCTAGAAATCCTACCCATTCCCAAACCACTCCCACCAAACTGTTCCTAGAAATCCTGGTTGTTCCCAAACAGTTCCCACCAAACTGTTCCTAGAAATCCTGGTCGTTCCCAAACCATTCCCACCAAACCGTTCCTAGAAATCCTGGTCGTTCCCAAACAGTTCCCACCAAACTATTCCTAAAAATCCTGGTTGTTCTTGAACCCAGTTCCCACCGACCTCCTGGACAACTTTTCTCTTGGAAAAAGCACCAAAATGACTCTGAAGTATTCCTAGAAATCCTGGTCGTTCCCAAACCATTCCCACCAACCTATTCCCTGAAACCCTGGTTGTTCTGGTACCCAAATTATATAATTCCCATCAAATTATTCCTAGAAATCCTGGTTGTTCTGGAACCTGATTCCCACCGACCTCCTGGACAACTGTTCTCCTGGAGAAAGCACCAAAATGACTCAGGAGTATTCCTAGAAATCCTGGTCATTCCCAAACAATTCCCACCAAGCTATTCCTGGAAAATCTGGTCATTCCTAACTGACACAATTCCCACCAACCTCCTGGACAACTTTTCTCCTGGAAAAACACCCAAATCCCCCCAAACTATGTAGGTTTAGGAATGACCAGGATTTCTAGGAATAGTTTGGAGGTATTTGGGTGTTTTTCCAAGGGAAAAGTTGTCCAGAAGGTTGGTGGGAATTGTATCAGTTGGGTTTAGGAATGACCAGGATTTCAAGGAATGGTTTGATGGGAATGGTGTCATTTGGGTTTAGGAATGACCAGGAATTCAAGGAATGGTTTAATAGGAATTGTATAGTTTGTATTTAGGAATAACCAGGATTTCTAGGAATAGTCTGGAGGTATTTGGGTGTTTTTCCAAGGGAAAAGTTGTCCAGAAGGTTGGTGGGAATTGTATCAGTTGGGTTTAGGAATGACCAGATTTTCTAGGAATATCTTGGTGGGAATTGTGTAATTTGGGATTAAGAATTGACCAGGATTTCAAGGAATGGTTTGATGGGAATTGTATCATTTGGGTTTAGGAATGACCAGGATTTCTAGGAATAGTTTGCAGGGATTTGGGTGTTTTTCCAGGAGAAAACTTTTCCAGAAGGTTGGTGGGAATTATATCATGTAGGTTTAGGAATGACCAGATTTTCTAGGAATGGCTCGGTGGGAAGTGGATAATTTGGGATTAAGAATTGACCAGGAATTCAAGGAATGGTTTGATGGGAATGGTGTCATTTGAGTTTAGGAATGACCAGGATTTCTAGGAATAGTCTGGAGGTATTTGGGTGTTTTTCCAGGAGGAAAGTTGTCCAGAAGGTTGGTGGGAATTTTATCAGTTGGGTTTAGGAATGACCAGGATTTCTAGGAATAGATTTGGGGGGATTTGGGTGTTTTTCCAAGAGAAAAGTTATCCAGGAGGTTTGATGGGAATTGTATCATTTGGGTTTAGGAATGACCAGGATTTCTAGGAATAGTTTGCAGGGATTTGGGTGTTCTTCCAGGAGAAGACTTTTCCAGAAGGTTGGTGGGAATTGTATCAGTTGGGTTTAAGAATGACCAGATTTTCTAGGAATGGCTCGGTGGGAATTGGATAATTTGGGTTTAAGAATTGACCAGGATTTCAAGGAATGGTTTGATGGGAATTGTATAATTTGGGTTTAGGAATAACCAGGATTTCTAGGAATAGTCTGGAGGAATTTGGGTGTTTTTCCAAGAGGAAAGTTGTCCAGAAGGTTGGTGGGAATTTTATCAGTTGGGTTTAGGAATGACCAGGATTTCAAGGAATGGCTTGGTGGGAATTGTGTAATTTGGATTTAAGAATTGACCAGGATTTCAAGGAATGGTTTGATGGGAATGGTGTCATTTGGGTTTAGGAATGACCAGGAATTCAAGGAATGGTTTGATGGGAATTGTATTATTTGTATTTAGGAATAACCAGGATTTCTAGGAATAGTCTGGGAGGATTTGGGTGGGTGGGAATTGTATAATTCCAGACATAGCAATACTTTTATAGGTTCTAACAAATTCCTCATCTTTTCCTGCCTTTTCCTGGATTTTTCCTCGCAGAGTTTCCGATTTGGTCCCGAGATTGCTTATGTTGGAGCAACGATCCTGGATGTTTGCAAAGGGATCCGGAATAAGACGTTGGTGGGTGGGAAGCAAAAGGGTGAGTTGTGCTCTCTCAGCTCAGGGCCATTGAATAAAATTAATTTTATTAAATAATAATTAATTTTATTCGCTAATAACAAAATAAATAATAAATATGAATATCGATTGTGATAAATTAAATTAATAATAATCGATTATAAAATGTAAATTCAGGTTTGCTCTTTAAGTTCAATGTTTAAAAAGGTAATTGGATTTAGAAAATTCAATTTATAAAATTCAATGAATCTATTAATAATTAATTTATAAAATTCAATTAGGAGTAAATGTTTGTAATAAATAGTGTATAATAAAGTTACTAATAATTCATAATGGATTACGTTAAATTGGTTAAATTTCATTTCAAAGTGAAATTTGAAATGACATTTGAGTTTAGCATAGTTAATAATTAATATATAGTTATTATGCATAAAATATTATATCATAATAGTATATGAATAGTTGTTGATAATTAGTTAAAAATTCAATCTATAAAATAAACTAATTATGTTTAAAATATTAATAGTTGAATTAATAGATTTTATTTTATGAATAAATTTTATTTAAATATTATTTTGTTTAAATTTTATTTTGTTTAAATTGTATTTTTTTAAATTCTATTTTATTTAAATTGTATTTTTTCAAATTCTATTTTATTTAAATTGTATTTTTTAATTCTATTTTAAATTCTATTTTATTTATATTCTTATTTACATGTTTTTTATTTAATTTTTTAATTTAAATTTTACTTTTTTAAATTCTATTTTTCTTTAAATTCTGTTTTCTTTACATTTTATTTTATCCACATTTTATTTTATTTAAATTTTATTTTATTTTAATTTTTTGAATTTTATTTTCTTTAAATTATTTTTCTTTAAATTCTATTTTCTTTACATTTTATTTTATCCATGTTTTATTTTATTTAAATTTTATTTTATTTTAATTTAAATTTTTTAAATTCTCTTTTCTTTAAATTCTATTTTCTTTAAATTCTATTTTCTTTAAATTCTATTTTCTCCACATTTTATTTTCTCCACATTTTATTTTCTCCACATTTTATTTTCTCCACATTTTATTTAATTTTAATTTTTAAATTATTTTTTCTTTAAATTCTATTTTATTTACATTTTATTTTATTTAAATTTCATTTTATTTTATTTTTAATTTTTTAAATTCTATTTTCTTTAAATTCTATTTTCTTTCCATTCTATTTTCTTTCCATTCTATTTTCTTTCCATTCTATTTTCTTTCCATTCTATTTTCTTTCCATTCTATTTTCTTTCCATTCTATTTTCTTTCCATTCTATTTTCTTTCCATTCTATTTTCTTTCCATTCTATTTTCTTTCCATTCTATTTTATCCACATTTTATTTTATTTAAATTTTATTTTAATTTTAATTTTGTAAATTTTATTTTCTTTAAGTTTTATTTTTTCTTTAAATTCTATTTTCTTTAAGTTTTATTTTATTTACATTCTATTTTATTCACGTTTTATTTCATTCACATTTTATTTTATTTTAATTTTATTTTAATTTTAATTTTGTAAATTTTATTTTCTTTAAATTATTTTTTCTTTAAATTCTTTTTTCTTTAAGTTTTTTTATTTACATTGTATTTTATTCACGGTTTATTTTATTTAAACATTATTTTATTTTAGTTTTAATTTTTTAAATTCTGTTTTCCTTAAATTCTCTTTTCTTTAAATTCTCTTTTCTTTAAATTCTCTTTTCTTTAAATTCTCTTTTCTTTAAATTCTCTTTTCTTTAAATTCTCTTTTCTTTAAATTCTCTTTTCTTTAAATTCTCTTTTCTTTAAGTTTTTTTATCCACATTTTATTTTATTTTTATTTTAATTTTGTAAATTTTATCTTCTTTAAATTCTATTTTCCTTAAATTCTATTTTATTCACATTTTATTTTATTTAAATTTCATTTTAATTTTATTTTTTTTAATTTTATTTTATTTAAATTCTGTTTTCTTTAAATTCTATTTTCCTTAAATTCTATTTTATTCACATTTTATTTTATTTAAATTTCATTTTAATTTTAATTTTTTTAATTTTATTTTATTTAAATTCTGTTTTCTTTAAATTCTGTTTTCCCTAAATTCTTTTTTATTCACATTTTATTTTATTTAAATTCTATTTTATTTAAATTTTATTTTCTAAATGAACTTTAGGATTTAGCATGAAAAATTGATTAAATTTATCAAACTATTAAATCAATAACCTCATTAAATGTACATTAAATATATTAATAAATACAGAAATATAATCCCTTTCATCTACAAAAACATGTTAAATATGTTAAAAAATCTGTAAATTAATTAAATTCATCAAACTGAAGATCCATAACGGAGAAATAACTAAACAATTAACAAATAATTCCCGGGATCCCGGGAATGTGTCCGTGCAGGCGCCGTCCGGGGCTCCCTGGAAGGGAAGATCGCCGTCCTTTCCCGCAGCAATTCCAGCGTTTTCGACGACGCCGTCAAACTCACCGGGAGGGACAGACCCATCCCCATCCACGTCATCGGGGTAGGTGGGGACGCCCAAGGCCGATTCCCACCTTTGGAGTCGATATTCCGGCAAAAAGCGGGAATCTGGCGCGGCCGGGAAGTGATTTGGGGCCGTTTTATCCTCAAATCCGGGTGGGCCAAATCCCGTTTTTAGGCTGATTTGTCCCGGTTTTATCCGGCTTGGGTGGGATGGGAATTGTATAATTTGAGTTTAGGAATGAGCAGGATTTCTAGGAATAATCTGGAGGTATTTGGGTGTTTTTCCAGGAGAAAACTTTTCCAGAAGGTTGGTGGGAATTGTATCAGTTGGGTTTAGGAATGACCAGATTTTCTAGGAATGGCTCAGTGGGAATTGGATAATTTGGGATTAAGAATTGACCAGGAATTCAAGGAATGGTTTGATGGGAATTGTATAATTTGGGATTAAGAATTGACCAGGATTTCAAGGAATGGTTTGATGGGAATTGTATCATTTGGGTTTAGGAATGACCAGGATTTCTAGGAATAGTTTGCAGGGATTTGGGTGTTTTTCCAGGAGAAAACTTTTCCAGAAGGTTGGTGGGAATTGTATCAGTTGGGTTTAGGAATGACCAGATTTTCTAGGAATGACTCAGTGGGAATTGGATAATTTGGGATTAAGAATTGACCAGGATTTCAAGGAATGGTTTGATGGGAATGGTGTCATTTGGGTTTAGGAATGACCAGGATTGGGGTGGGAAAAGAGGGGATGGAACAAGTGGCTGGAAGTATTTGGAGGAGCCGGAGCGGTTCCGGCGCCTTTGGAATTAAAAACCATCCGGAATTGAGCGTAAAAACAGGGAAAAAATAACCATTTTCCACGTTTTCCCTGGGCTGGAATTCCAGGAGGGTTTTAATCCAGCTCCACATTCCAAAGCCTTGGGAATCACCGGGATTCGAGCCCTGAATCCCCGACAAAATCCCATGGAATAGGGAAAAACCTCCTTCCATTTGGGAATTTTTGCAGCCGGAATTGGAGGAATTGTTCGAGCCAATCCTCGGAATTTTTAGGCCCATATTCCCAATTTTTCACCTTATTTTTTTTTTCCAACCAGAAAGCTGCAAATTAAAACCAAATAAGCCTTTGAAGGGGTGGCCGCCCGGCACCAAAGAAAAATTCGGGATAAATTCAATTTATCCCGATAAATCTGGGATGTGTTTAATTTATCCCGATTTTCCTTCGGATGGAACAAACCAAAGAGGATTTAAAAACGAGGGGGTGGGAAAAAAAAATACTTTTGGAAAGTAAAAATGCCCTCAAAAATAAAGAGCTTTTTGGGTCAATTTATGTTGAAACTGAGATTTTTCTTTTTATTTTTCCCGCTTTATTTTCCCTGGAACAGCCGCTTTTATTTTGGGATAAAAAAGCTCCATTTTTTTTTGGTTGTTTTAGGGCTTGGCTCGTTTTGGCCTGAGCAGGATTTATGACATTTGGAAGCTCAGCCAACCTGCAGAAGTCAGGGAAAAATGTGAGTATTGCCCTTTTTTCCTGGTTTCCTTTTCCGTTTCCTCAGGGAATTGTCGAGGGGGGAAAAAAACAATTATTTTTAATTTTTTTTTAATTCACATCCAAGCTGGTTTTGGCAGCTTCAAGGATCTTCAGTTCTTAACACCAGGAATGCCAAAATTTTGGGGTCTTTGTCCCCGGATTTCCACTTGGCTGGAAACTTATCCCAGAAACCCCGAGTTTGGGATGTTTTTCCCAAGTTTTCCCGATTTTTAGGTCATTTTTATTTTGCCTTAAGCTCCCCCCTCTTTTCTTTTGGGTGGTTGAAATCCTGCTTTCTTTTTCCCAGTGGATAAAATTTAGGATAAAAACCCCTCCTTGGCAGGAATCAAAGGAAAAACAAGGAAAAGAAAGGATTTGTTGGGGGATTATAGGGATGTTGTTCCAGGGTTTTTTGGGAAGTGAGGGGCCAGGAAAACTCCCTGGCATCGGGATAACAAGTGGGATTTATGCCCTGAAGTCACACTAAAGCCTTTAATTAAAATTAAATTAGTAGTAGTATATTATTAATATAATATAATATAATATAATATAATATAATATAATATAATATAATATAATATAATATAATATAATGTGATATAAAGTATATAAATATTATATAATTATAACATAGTTATATGCTATAATTATATAATATATAATTCATATAATAATTATATAATATAATATTATCAATTAATATTATTCTTAATATTATTTATATTAATAGTAGTAATTATAAATTTATATAATTAGTCTATTAATATATAATTAATTTATAATATATTTTTTAATATATGATAGACAACATGTAGTTATTGTTTATAGTTATAATTAGAAATATTAATACTATCTAGTCCTATATATTGATAATAGATATATTAAAATATTGTTATATATTAAAATATTGTTATATATTAAAATATTGTTATATATTAAAATATTGTTATATATTAAAATATTGCTATATATTAAAATATTGCTATATATTAATATTATATTGTTATTAATATAATATATTCTTATTAATATAATCTATTACTATATATTAAAATATATCTTAAAATATTAATAATTATTCTTAATATATTATTAAGATATATTAATATATTATTAATAATGCAACTGAAACAAATCTATATCATTATTCAAATTTAATTAAAATAAAAATAATAACATAAACTCATATAAATAATATACTCTTTATATTACATTCTATTTATTTTATAATATATAATATTTTTATATATAATATACACATATAATATAAACATTATATTATTGTATAATATGACACATAATAAATATAATAATGTATTGTAATTTGATAATGTATTTATATATAATAATGCAATATATTAATACTATTGTAAGAATTATAATACTTATAATTAAATTTTAATTCTAATTTAATATAAATAAACTAAACTATATAATATAATCGTAAATAAATAATAATAATGAATCATATAATAGTAATAAATAATAATACAACTATATAATATAATAATACTTATTATAATTAAATTTTAATTATAATTTAACATAAATGAAATAAATAATAGAATATAATAATAAATAAATTATAATAATAAATAAGGATAAATATAAATAATATAAATTATATACTGTAATAATACTTATTATAATTAAATTTTAATTCTAACTTAATATAAATTAAATAAACTATATAATAATGAATAATGATAAATAATAAATAATAATATGTTATGTAATGTAATAATACTTATTATAATTAAATTTTAATTCTAACTTAATATAACTAAACTAAACTCTATAGTATAAGAATATTAAAGAATAATAAAGAACAGTAATAAAATAAACTATATAATGTAATAATACATATTATAATTAAATTTTAATTCTAACTTAATGTAAATGAAATAAACTATATAATATGATAATAAATAAATAATAAATAATAATATGTTATGTAATGTAATAATACTTATTATAATTAAATTTTAACTCTGATTTAATATAAATAAACTATATAATATAATAATAAATAATAATGATAAATAATAAATAACATTATAAATTATATAATGTAATAATACATATTATGATTAAATTTTAATTCTGATTTAATATAAATAAACTATATAATATAATAATAAATAATAATGATAAATAATAAATAACATTATAAATTATATAATGTAATAATACATATTATAATTAAATTTTAATTCTGACTTAATATAAATAAACTATATAATATAATAATAAATAATAATGATAAATAATAAATAACATTATAAATTATATAATGTAATAATACATATTATAATTAAATTTTAATTCTGACTTAATATAAATAAACTATATAATATAATAATAAATAATAATGATAAATAATAAATAACATTATAAATTATATAATGTAATAATACATATTATAATTAAATTTTAATTCTGACTTAATATAAATAAACTATATAATATAATAATAAATAATAATGATAAATAATAAATAACGTTGTAAATTATATAATGTAATAATACATATTATAATTAAATTTTAATTCTGACTTAACATAAGTGAAATAAACTATATAATAATAAATAAATAATAATAATAAATAATGATAAATAATAAATAATAATATAAATTATATAATGTAATAATACTTATTATAACTAAATTTCAATTCTAATTTCCTATGAATAACCTGACCTGCTGTCCCCTTTCCTTCCAGCCAACCTGGTGATCAACGACTCCTTTATCCAGAAGTGGGAAGCTCAGGGGTTCTTTGGATTGAAGGAGTACGCGGAGCACGTGGACGACAGAGACCTGGCGGGGAAGATTTCCATGGTGGAGAAGTACCGGGAGCGCATCCCGGAGCTGGTGCAGAGGATCGAGAGGGCCCACGTGTCCCGGGAATCCCTGGCGGGTAAATCCGGGGATAAAGGGGCAAAGCCGGGTCTCCTTTCGGTCCTGAGTCCAAGTGATCCCGGAAAAAAGGCTGGGTTTGGATCCAGTTGGACTTTTAGGGAGAAGGGAGGTTGAGCGGGAGCTTTAGGGCTGGAGCCAGGCTGGGAGAGCTGGGAATGTTCACCTGGAGAAAGGAAGGCTCCAGGGAGAGCTGAGAGCCCCTGGCAGGGCCTAAAGGGGCTCCAGGAGAGCTGGAGAGGGACTGGGGACAAGGCATGGAGGGACAGGACACAGGGAGTGGCTTCCCAGTGCCAGAGGGCAGGGATGGATGGGATATTGGGAAGGAATTGCTGGCTGGGAGGGTGGGGAGGGGCTGGAATGGAATTCCCAGAGAAGCTGTGGCTGCCCCTGGATCCCTGGAAGTGTCCAAGGCCGGGTTGGAGCAACCTGGGATAGTGGGAGGTGTACGGACTTTAAGGTCTCCTTCAACCATTCCATGGTTTTATGATTCCATGGATAATTCACTTGCCCTGGCTGAAACGGGGTGGGGGGGGACACGAATCAGTCAGGTAGAAAATTCCTCAAACAAAGAACATTCCCATTTGGAAGTCGGGGCTGGCAAGTCCCTTCAGCCCTTTAGGATTCCCGACAGAGGAGCTCCTGATCTATATTTGGGGGAGAAATTAAAACTCATGGAGAATGAGATGAAATTCCAAACCGCCGTTTTTGCCACCATGGCTGATCTTTATTCCTTCTGTTTTTCCTTCCTGTGTTCCCACTTGTGCTGGATCCAGATTATCTCATTGGCACTGTCCACCAAGCCAAAGGCCTGGAATTCGACACCGTGCTGGTGGCCGATGACTTTGTGAAGGCCCCGTGTGGGAGCGACGCTTCCCAGAGGAGAACCAACCTGGCCAATGGTATGGGGACAGCCCCTGGGAAAGCAGGGAAGGGAAGGGAGCTGGGAAGGGTCTGGAGAGCTCCTGAGGGAGCTGGGGGGGCTCAGCCTGGAGCAAAGGAGGCTCAGGGGGGACCTTCTGGCTCTGCAAGTCCCTGCCAGGAGGGGGGAGCCGGGGGGGGGTCGGGCTCTGCTCCAGGGAACAAGGGACAGGAGGAGAGGGAACGGCCTCAGGCTGGGCCAGGGGAGGGTCAGGTTGGATATTAGGGAAAATTTCCTCCTGGAAGGGGTGGTCAGGCCTTGGAACAGCCTGGAGCCCCCATCCCTGGAGGGGTTTAAAATCCCTGTGGATGTGGCACTTGGGGACATGGTCAGTGGTGGCCTTGGCACTGCCGGGGATTGTTTGACCCAACGATCTCAGATCATCCAACCCAAATGATTGCCTGATTCCAGAAGAAGTTGTGGGACCTGCAGGACATTTCAGGTTGGATATCAAGGAAGATTTCCTCATGGAAAGGGTGGTCAGGCCTTGGCAGGGGCTGCCCAGGGAGGTGGTGGAGTCCCCACCCCTGGAGGGATTTCAGATCCCTGTGGATGTGGCACTTGGGGACATGGTCAGTGGTGGCCTTGGCAGAGCTGGGAATGGTTGGAATCAATGGTCCTAAAGGCCTTTTCCAGCCTTAAGGATTCTGTGATTCCGTGAATATTCCTGCAACTGGGAAAGACCAACTCCAGGCTTGGCAAGGCCGCTGCTTCCCTTGGGTTCCTGTTTTATGGAGGAGCTGGGCTCTCCCCAGGAGCAGAGGGAATCCAGGCCCCGGGAAACTCCCCCAGTGCCAACCCTGTGCTCCACAGGCAGGAAAACACGGAGCTGGGAGCACTCCCTGCCTGTGCCTGGAGGGAGGAATGTGGAATGAGGCAGGAGCTTGGATGGCATCAGGACCCCCACAGCAAACAGGGCCTGCACATTCCCGCTTTCCCAGAGAAACACTGGAATGCTTTGGGTTGGGAGGACCTTAAAGCCCATCCCACCCTCTGCCGTGGGCAGGGAAAACCTCCCACTATCCCAAGTTGCTCCAAGCCTGGTCCAACCTGGACAAAGCATGGGAAGGAGGGCAGGGCTGTTCCTCCTTGCTCCCAAAATCCATGGATTGTGTCTGCTCCGTGCCAGGCGCCATCCCGGAGGACGAGTGGAACCTGCTCTACGTCGCCGTGACCCGGGCAAAGAAGTGCCTCCTGCTCTCCAAATCCCTGGAACACCTCCTGGCCTTGGCTGGGGTGAGTGAAATCCTTCCCAAGGCAGGAAAACCCCTTCAGCGGGGTTATTTAGGATACCTGCCCCTAAGGATTATCCCCCCAATCCCAAATTTCAGGTGGATCTGTGCTGGCAGTACCCAAGGTCATGTTTTTCCCATGTTTTGCTGCTCCATGCCGTGATTCCAGCAGGAAAACACAAGATTGCAGCAGTTTTTAACCCCCACAGTTCTTGCATTTGGGTGTTGTTTTCCACAGATCCTGAGTTCTTCCCTCTGAGATCCCCTTTTCCCTGTCCTTCCTCCTTTCCTTCCTCCTTTCCCGTTGGCTTCTCCTTGACTTTTTTTATCGCCAGGAATTTGGGATTTTCTTTTGTTGGTTTTTTTTTTTAAAGCCCATCCTGTTGCAAATCGTTTCCAAGGGGTTAAAAAAAATAAGGAAACAACCTCTTCCAGCATCTCAGCTCCCTCTGAGGGGCGTTATTCCCCTTTTTCCTTGTTTTTTAGGAGCGATTCCTTCGGGTGGAGCTGATGAGTGAGGCTGCCAAGGCCGGAGCATCCCAGATCTGCTGCGTGTCCAAATGCACAAACATGTTGGATCCCAGCTCCAGGCTGGTTGTGAGGAAGCTCCCGTTGACTCACGTACGTCTTTTCCCTGGGATTTTGGGATTGGGAGCCTCCAGTCCCTGTTCTGAGCCGGGATCTCACCCCCACAGCTCCCCATCCTCGTGACTTCCCGGGGGGTTTCCGGGTGGTGTTGCACTTCCCACGGATCCACTTAGTTCCCAGATTTCTCATCTGAGGCTTTTCATGGTCTCAGGTGGAACCAGTTTGGGGGTTTTGTTGTGTCAGATCCCACACCTGAGTCTTGGAGCATCCCATGGGATTGGCAGAGCACCCCTCGCCCCAGGGACGGTCAGGTTTTGGGGTCCAGGTTTGCCTTTGATCCCACCCTCTGGCTCTGGGGTGGAGCCTTATCCAGAGGGTACCATGAAGGCCAAGCTCTGGAAAATCTGGGAAGCTCCACGTCCAGGGGACAACAGGTGGCTCTGATCCATCCACAGGGACACGAGGGCGGGACAGGAGGGAACGGCCTCGATCTGTGCCAGGGGATGTTTAGGTGGGATACTGGGGAAAATTCCTGCATGGAAAGGGTTGTCCAGTGGTGGATTCCCCATCCCTGCAGGGATTTAACAGCCACGTGGATGTGGCACTTGGGGACATGGATTAGTGGTGGCCTTGGAAGTGCCGGGGAATGTTGGACTCGATCTCAGAGAGATCTTTCCAACCTAAACGATTCCATGACTCCATGAGGGATTTCCAAGCTTTGGGCACATCACCGTTCCCTTCCCTGGGCGGGAGGGGCTCGTGGCCGAGGTTGGAAGCGGAGCTGGTGTCCCTGCAGCTCCCTCTTCCCTGAAATTCCCGTCTCTCCCTCCCGCAGAGCAACGGCAGCCGCGATCCCGGGGGATTCCTGTGCCAGCCTTGCACCCGGCAGCGCTTCGGCTCCCTGGCTCCACTCACCTCCTTCCCAGCGCTCCAGGAACAGCCCTGCCAGCTCTAGGGAAGCCCTCCCAGCTTCCCAAAGCCCGTTGGTGCATCCCAGCTCAGGAATCTAGTGGATATTGGAGTGGGATTTGGGTGGATATTGGAATGGGATTCCAGCCCGGCTCCGGAGGAACCCCGTAGGCTCTGGGAGACCTTCCCTGCAGCCCTGCCTTGCCTTCCAGGAGCTGGGAAGCCGAATATTCCAAAGAATATGCACTTTAAGAACTGGATCAGCATTAATTTTGGAGCATTATCCCTGTGTCACAGCGACCAAACTTCCCTGGATGTCCCTCCCTCCTCCCTGACGTCAGCGCTCCGTGAAATCCCTCTGATCCGCTGGAAGAGGAGGAAATGCAACCCTGGAAAGCTCCCAAAAGAACAGGCTATTTCTGGGAAATGGACTTTCCCTGGCCAGCAATGGGAGGAAATCATTAATCCCTCCCAGGAAATGATTCCCCTTCCTGGCAGCCAAAGGCTTTCCCAGACTTTGCTTCCCTTTTCCCAGGACCAAACCGTGAGGGAAGAACTGCTTTGGTTTGACCTGGAGACAAACTGGAGAGAGTTTTGAATCCTAAAACTCCATTTATAACCAAAAAAAAAAAGCCTTAAAACTTCCTCGTTTTCCTCTTCTTTAACAAGTGCTTTGGCTGCATTGAATTCCAGCTCTTGGGAAAATCCTGGTGGATCGTGCTCCGTTGTGCCGCGATTCCGGAGCCTGTGCCACGGAAGAGCGAAACCGAAAGTGGTTCTGGAAGGGATCTGCCCTTGGATCCAGGCCCGGAGCTGGAGGAGCCTCATGCATCCTGTTATTCCCATGGGAGCTGCTGGAAGGGCTTGACTCCAGGAGCGCATTCCCTGCTCCGCTCACCCTGGGGGCAGGAATTCCCGCTTGGATTGGGACGTGGATGTCGGAGCAGGAACCTCCGGTGCTCCATCCCGTGGGAGAGAGGCACTTCCAGCTTCCATGGCTGGAGGGTTTGGACTGTCACACATCCATGGCACCGATTCCTTCCCCACAAACAGGAGGACAAGGCACAGCAGGCGGGAAAGAACATGGAATTTTGGGCTGTTGATGGGAATTCTGGTGCCTGATGATCCCTCAGTGCTGCGGAGATGGATTTCATGGATTTCATCCCAATCCAATCCTTCCCAATCCTGGCTGAGACCCCCCAGTCAGTTCAACAACCAACTACTCTGTGTGATTTTATATAAAATATATATATTTATACATAAAAAAAAGGCACCAGAGCTGCCTGTCCTGAAATAAAGGAAACCAGTGGATAAAAACCACCGAGGGATGAAGGAAAACCACAGCGAGGGAAATATTCCCTAAGTCACGTCCTGGAAATATTTTTTCCTTGGAATATTTCCTAAGTTTGGCCTCTTGAGAAGTGTAAATTGTAGTGAAATTGCTCCGGGTTGGGATCCCTGGGAGCAGCCAGAGCCAGGGGGGATCAGGAATCCGGAGCCTGGATCGGTGCTGGAAGTGCTTCCAAAGGATCCCTGAGCTGCATCCGAGGGCGGAATGGGGCTGGAAAAGAGCAGGAAAGGGGTGAGGATGTGTGGAGGGACCTTTGGATGGGTCCCTCTCCACCTAATTCCCGGGATCTCAGGGAATCTGGGGGCAAAGCCGCTCCAGGGATGGGGTTGGTGTCCGGTTGGGCAGCTCTGGATGTGCTGCTGGATAGGGAATGGGCACTGCTTGGAGCAGGGAAGCTCAGCTTCATCCCAACACCCCCAAAGGCCCCCATCCCAGCATCCCAAGCACCCCCATCCCAGCATCCCAAATGCCCAAACCCCGGCATCCCAAATCCTGGCATCCCAAATCCCAGCATCCCAAACGTCCAAATGCCATCATCCCAAACACCCACGTCCCAGCATCCCAAACACCAACATCCCAGCATCCCAAATGCCCCAATCCCTAATACTCAAATCCCAGCATTCCAAACACCCAAATCCTGGCATCCCACATGCCCATATCCCAAAAACCCAATCCCAGCATCCCAAACACCCCAATCCCGGCATCCCAAACACCCAAATCCCAGCTCCCAAGCACAAAATCCCAGCATCCCAAACACCCCAATCGCAGCATCCCAAACACTCAAATCCCAGCATCCCACCCCCTCCTCTTGGATACAGCCCCTCCCCCCGCTCCCTGCCACCCCCCCACCATCCACAGGGGGCCAATTCCTCCAAATCCTTGCTCCCGATCCCGGAAAACCCCCTCACCTGTGGGACCTGGAGCTGTGCCATCCATGGGAATCACTGGTTCAGTCACATGTCCCTTGGGATGAGGCTGCTCCGTGTGGAGCTCGGGATGTGCCTCCGGCTTCCCATGGGATCCTGGAGCATCCTTGGGGCTGGCGGGCGCACCGAGTTTCCCGGCTGCGGGCGCTCATCCCGTGGGAACGATCCCGGGGGGTGTCACCTCCTCATTCCCGGGGGCTGGAACCACCATGGGAATGTCCCCGGGTGTCACCTCCTCATTCCCGGGGGCGGGAGCCGCCATGGGAATGTCCCCGGGTGTCACATCATAGCCCTGCCGTGGGCGCCTGTGGAAGGGAGGAGGAACATCCCTGGCATTCCAAGGCCTTTCCTTGGGTGGAGGCCGAGGAAAACTCGTCCCTGGGGCGGGAAGACCCGGTGGGGTTGGGAATACTTACCTTTTCCTCCTCCGGCAGCAGCAGCAGGAGGCCACGATTCCGGTGACCAGGAGCGCCGGGAACCCTGTGGAAAAGCCACAGGGATGGATGAGCATCTTCCAGCTCATGGATGAGGGCACAGCCCGGCTCCAAACAAAACAGCTCCACAAAGAGCCTTGGATGCAGTCCCAAGGTGCCCTCCCCACCCTGGCAGGGATAAAACTGGGAATTCTCTTTTCCAGGGAGAAGTTTGGGTGCTGCCTCCTTCCCACCTCGGTGACATTCCCAGGGAATAAAAGCTCCCACGGCCCCGAGGGCTTGGAAGCTTAAAAAATATGGAAAATGAGCCCCTGCTTCCCAAAACAAGCTCGTCTTACCGATGGAATAGGCCAAGGTCTGGCTGGAAGCTGGAAAAGAAGGGAGAAACCTTTTTTTTAGCTGGAAAAGTCGGGATAGTGGGAAGAGCGTCGCTAAGGAGTTTTGGGGAGAAGGAAAAAAAAATCCGCGGGGAAAAGAAAAAGAGCTTTTTTCCTGGATGGAATTATCCCCAGGAGAGGGGGGTATATTCCCGTGGGAAGCATCCCAACCTGTGGCATTGTCCGAGGGGGCGTTGGGCGGCGGGGTTGTCCCCTCTCCCGGTGTGGATGTTTCCGGGCGTGTCCCGTCAGCTCCGGGCTTTCCCGCCGGAGAAGGGCTGGAAGTGGGGCTGGTTCCTGCAGGGAAAAGGGTGTAAAATTCCATTTGAATTCCATTTCCAATTCCCAAATCGAAAAACACCCCAAATCCAGCGGCCCCCAAAGCGGTGCCATTCCATGGGAGGGATTTCATGGATTCAGCCGTGCCGTTGGAATATTTCGCTTCCCACACCACGGGGGGAGGGGTTTGTGGCTCCCGAAAATCCCGAAATTTTTGAGTTGCTCACCCATCCGGGTGGTGCTCTCCGTGCGCGGCTCCGTCGGGATCGCAGGGACGGGGGTTTGTGGAGGAGGAGCTGCCGGGTCTCCTGTGGGAAAACACCACCAGAAATCAGGGAATAAACCCTCCGACCCCGGTTTGTTGGGATGGGAAAGGGACATCATCCAATACGAGGGACTGGGGGGTCACTCCACAAAAATATCCCTCAGTTATCCGAACTTTTAACCCTTTTTGGGAATTAGTGTTGATTGGTCCGTCAGTTCATGAATTAATATTCCATCCTCTATTCGTTATTAATTCTCACTCTAATTAGTTCTAATTAATTAATTCCAGTTAATCCCCGTTTTCAGTCCTTTTACCATCTTTTTTTTTCCCCAGATGGATCTTTTTTCCCATCTTTTTTCCCCCCGGCTCCGGCAGCGCCGAATCCGGCGAGCCCTAACCTTTGGATTTGCTTTCCCAACCCCCGGAGCACATCCGTCATCCGTTACTTATTCCAGGGATTAAATCTCCTCCCGAGACGCTGAACGGGGAATACAACCCCTCCCCGCGTCCCTCGGCAGCGGAATTCCCACTCCCCAGTTCCCGATTCCCACAGGGAGCTCACGGATGCACTGGAGCGTGGGGTCGGTCCAGCCGGGCCGGGCGGATCCATCCCGGAGGACGCACTGGATGAGGTTGGAAGTCCCGGCTTTCCGCTTGTATCCCGGGTCGCAGGAATAGCGCAGCAGGGAGTGGAGCCCCGTGTTGTTCCCCACCTCGATGTGGGCGTTGGCCACGGCCTTGGGGCGGCTGCATCGCGCTGGAGAGGGATGGAAAACACACGGAATCGCAACCGGGACACCGGGAAACCGCCGGGAACGTCCCTGGAAGTGTCCGAGGCCAGGCTGGAGCAACCTGGGATAGTAGAAGGTATCCCTGCCCACAGCTGGAGCTGGATGGGCTTTATGGTCCCTTCCAACCCAAACCATCCTGTGATTCCAGGAAATCCTGGCTAGGGGTGGGTGTAGGGATTGGATGCTGCCCTGGAGCTGGGAGAGCCTCATCCGGCCTCCAGAAATAATCTGGGATGGCTGTCTCTGTGCACAGGAATTAGAAAGGGAAAACTATCCCTGGCATCCTTGTGGTCGCTTGGAGCAGCTCCTCCTGTGGGTGGAGAAAGGGAAAACTCGATTTCCAGCATCCTTGTGGTCACCTGGAGCATCTCCAGGGAATGGGAAAAGGAAAACTCTATTTCCAGCATCTTTGTGGTCACCTGGAGCATCTCCAGGGAATGGAGAAAGGGAAAACTCTATTTTTGGAATCTCTGTGGTCACTTGGAGCATCTCCAGGGAATGGAGGAAGGGAAAACTCGATTTCCAGCATCCTTGTGGTCACTTGGAGCAGCTCCTCTGGGGAAAAGGAAAGGGAAAACTCTATTTTTGGAATCTTTGTGGTCACTTGGAGCAGCTCCTCCAAGGATTGAGAAAGGGAAAACTCGATTTCCAGCATCTCTGTGGTCACTTGGAGCATCTCCAGGGAATGGAGAAAGGGAAAACTCTATTTTTGGAATCTGTGGTCACTTGGAGCAGCTCCTCCAAGGACTGAGAAAGGGAAAACTATTTCCAGCATGTTTGTGGTCAGTTGGAGCAGCTCCTCCAGGGAATGGGAAAGGGAAAACTATTTCCAGCATCTCTGAGGTCACTTGGAGCATATCCAGGGAATGGAGAAAGGGAAAACTCTGTTTTTGGAATCTTTGTGGTCACTTGGAGCAGCTCCTCCATCCACCAAAGACTGTTTGTGGAATTCCATCCCCTTTCAGTCATTCCATCCCTGTTTCAGACCATTCCAGGACAGCAGCCCCGGCTCCATCCGGCCACCAGCTGCTGCATTTCCCCACCCCCTCCTTCCTCCCTTCACTTTCCAGCTGGACATGAAAAATTCCATATGCTCCATGAGTCCTCCAGCTGGTTCCTGGGGTTTTTCCCTCCTCTGGAGGCTGCAGCTGGGATCCAGCATCCCGGGATTGTGAGTTATGGCTTTGCTTTTCCCCTGAGGCCGATTTCCCAATGGGGTGTTGAAGTCTCGCCCCTTTCCTGGTTTCTCCAAGGATATGCCGGCACCAGGATCCCTGCTGGAGAGTGGGAATGGCTCATCCATGGCCCCAGCTGCTGGAAGCACCTGTATCCTGATGGGAGCCAGCACGGAGAGGTGATGATCCAGTGCTGGGATGGAGAGAGGTGCCGTGGGGATAACACAGAGTAGGGCCGGGATGGAGGGGTCACGGCTGGGATGGGGCGATGGATGGGCGGGATGGAGAGAGGGATGGCTGGGATGGAGAGAGAGCTGGGATGGAGAGAGGGATGGCTGGGATGTGATGGATGGCTGGGATGTGATGGATGGGTGGGATGGAGTGAGGGATGGCTGGGATGGAGTGAGTGATGGCTGGGATGGAGTGAGGGATGGCTGGGATGGAGAGATGGATGGCTGGGATGGAGAGATGGATGGTTGGGATGGAGAGAGGGATGGCTGGGATGGAACGAGGGATGGTTGGGATGGAGAGAGGGATGGCTGGGATTTGATGGATGGGTGGGATGGAGAGATGGATGATTGGGATGTGGTGAGGGATGGCTGGGATGGAGAGAGAGATGGCTGAGATGGAGAGAGGGATGGCCAGGATGGAGTGAGGGGTGGTTGGGATAAAGAGATGGATGGCTGGGATGGAGTGAGGGATGGCTGGGATGGAGCAATGGATGGCTGGGATGGAGTGAGGGATGGCTGAGATGGAGAGATGGATGGCTGGGATGGAGAGATGGATGGCTGGGATGGAGAGAGGGATGGCTGGGATGGAGTGAGGGATGGCTGGGAGGGAGTGAGGGATGGCTGGGAGGGAGTGAGGGATGGCTGGGATGGAGAGATGGATTGCTGGGAGGGAGAGATGGATGGCTGGGATGGAGTGAGGGATGGCCAGGATGGAGTGAGGGATGGATGGGATGTGATGGATGGCTAGGATGGAATGAGGGATGGCCAAGATGGAGCCATGGATGGCCGGGATGTGACTCACAGAGAATGGAGCAGTGCAGGGCTGGGATGGGAAGCAGGGAAAGGATGGAACGATGCATGGCTGGGATGTGATGCACAGCAGGGATGAGCTGATCCCTGGCATGGATGGAGAGAGAATCGGCTGGGATGGAGCAGTGTCCAGCCAGGAGGGCCAGGATCAAGGTGGGATGGGGATGGAAATGCAGTGGGAATGGGAGCACAGTGAGGATGGAAACATGGTGGGGATGGAAACACTGTGGGGATGGAAGCAGGATGAAGATGGGAACATGATGGGGATGGAAACACAGTGGGGATGGAAGCACCATGGGGATGGAAGCATAGTTTGGGATGGGAACATGACAGGGATGGAAACACAGGGATGGGAGCACAGTAGAGACAGGAGCATGATGGAGATGGAATCACAGTGGGAATGGAAGCACAGTGGGAATGGGATCACCATGGGAACAGGAGCACAACGTGCTGAGACTCTCAGAGGTAAAACCCTTCATCCTAAGAGTCACTTGCCCCAATTCCTGTGCCCCCAGAACATCCCAGGGGGAATCTGCTCCTCCGGGGTGGATCCCTGGCCTTGGAACATCCCCAAGTGCCCAGAGGGAGTTCCTGGAAACATCAACTCCTTGAAGCAGAATCCCAGGAAACTGGGCTGTTCCACAACCTGCTCACCCATCCCCAGACCTGAGGCCGTGCCAGGAACAAGTGAAAAACTCTTCCAGTGCCAACTCCTGCAGGAAACCCAGCCAGAGGCATCCAAACATCCTGGAAAAACAGGGACCTGCCAGTCCTGTTTGTGCCTCCCCATCCCTCCGAAGTGCTTTTTTTTTCCCCAGTTGATTTGACTGTAAAATAATCTCCTCTTCCCCAAAAATTCCCGGTCCTTGGATGACGAGACCCCGACGTCGCCGCTCTCTGGGATCCCAATCCGGCCTCTCGTGCCGTGGATTGTTTGATGAGCCAAAATGCCAAGGGGGGACAAGGGGAGGAAATATTTGGGGAATCCCATTTCCGGCCCTGGAGTTGCGTGGTCTGGATTTGGGCTTTGATCCCTTGGTGGGGAGTTGGGATTTCCCATGGATGTGTCAGCCCAAGTGCCCGAGGATTCATCCCATTCCTTGGCCAACATCCCAACTGAGCCGCAGTGCCCGGTGCCAGCCTTTCCAGGAAAGTACCTCCAGCTGCCTTGTTTCCATCCGAATTCCATGCATCCTGCTGGGATTAGATATCCAGGTTGAAAGGGCTCAATATTCCCGAATTCTGTGTTTACAGGGATGAAGTTCATGTTTTTACTTGGCTTTTTTTTTTTTGGTCCTTTTCCGCCAGCGATCCCGAACGATGCCGGTGAGGAGGAGCTAATTCCAGGATGTTGGGAAGCAAAACACTGGGAACAAGGCCAGGGTATCCCAGATGTGGAGATGTCATTCCATGCCCACCTTCAGCTCCAGGGGGATGCACAACCACAGACACCGGAGAATCCACACTGGGAAAACCTGACTGTTCTCCTTGGAAAATCGCCACCAAAAAGGGTTTATTTGGTCGGAAAACCGTAAGCCAAAAAAAAAAGCTGGGAAAAGGGGAATTTCGGAGGTCTGGACCCACGACCGGAGAGTTCACGAGGAACACCAAAATCGTGGAAATAAATGAAACTTTCCCATGTTTTAGCTGAAAAGTATTTAAAATACTTTGTAAAAATGTTTGGAAAGCAGGAGAGGAGGGGATCGGGGGATGCAGCAGCACATCCCAAATTATCCAGCACCGGAACTAAGAGAAATAAATTCTAAATTCCCGTCCTCTAACACCCCATAAAACCACGTTTTCTGCCCCGAGTGGGTCCTCATTGCATCACCACCGCCAGGAATGTTGTCCCAAGGTCCCGGCTTGGTGGTCAGGGGGCGTTGACTTCGGGGAAGGATATTTTTAGTGGGTGTTCCCAGCACTGGCGGCTCTTCCCGCTTATTTTCGTCCCTGAGGATGTTCCCCAGCCCTCGCCGCTCCCGTCATCCCGTTATAAATAGGGATGAGTTCATTTTCCAGGGCTTTGACAGCAGATGGGAGCCTGGAGAAGAGGCAGCACTGAACTGTCCCAAAGCTCTGCGCTCCCTTCTGGATGTATTTCCACACAAATCCTTCCCACTTCCCACAGTTTCAGTTCCTTTAGTGTTTCATAGCAGCCTCGGGGCTGCCAGAGGCTCCCGGGGGTTCCTGGGATCGCTGCTCTGGGATGGGATTTTCCCCAAAGCTGCTGTGTGCAGGGAAGGGAAGGGAGCTGGGGAAGGGGCTGGAGAATTCCTGAGGGAGCTGAGGGGGCTCATCCTGGAGAAAAGGGGGATCGGGGGGACCTTCTGGCTCCCTAAAATTCTGTGGAAGGAGGTTGGAGCCAGGGGGGTCAGGCTCTACTCCAGGGAACAGGGACAGGACAAGGGGAAACAGCCTCAAGCTGTGCCAGGGGAGGGTCAGGTTGGATACTGAGGAAAATTCCTTCCTGGAAAGCGCTGTCCAGCCCCGGCACAGTGTCAGAGTCCCCATGCCTGGAGGGATTTCAAATCCCTGTGGATGTGGCACTTGGGGACAGGGCTCCGTGGTGGCCTCGGCAGTGCCGGGTTAATCATCAGACTCCACGACCTTAAAAGTCCTTTTCAGCTTTAGTGCTCCAGTGATTCCATGATTTGGTGCTCTTGGAGAGGCTGGATGTGATGGGGCACTCCCAGTCCAGCAGCCACGGACAATCCCATCCCACGGAAAACCCGCAGAGCCCAGCCGGGGTGAAATCCCGCAGCCACACGGCTCCAACAGATCCATCGCCTCCAACCCCCCCCAGCTTCCCTGGCCACTGGTGAGAGGTGGGGTCGGAATCCAGGAGGGAGGTGGGCACTGGAGAAGTGCAAGGGGAGCACAGGGGTGCGGCCTGGGCACCCCCAGGGGCAGTTGGGGCACCCAGGGAGCGGTTTGGGCATCCAGGGAATGGCGTGGGCATCCCAGGGAGCGGCACGGACCCCCCCCGTGGGAGCTGGGCTATCCCAGGGAGTGGTTTGGGCATCCAGGGAACAGCGTGGGCATCCCAGGAAGTGGCAGGGACATCCGCAGTGGGAGCTGGGCTATCCCAGGGAGTGGTTTGGGCATCCAAGGAAGCGGAGTGGGCACCCCAGGGATGGCATGGACACCCTGGGAAGTAGGATGGGCACTCAGAGTGGGAGCTGGAGTAGCCCAGGGAGCAGCCTGGGTACCCTGGGAAGTGGAGCAGCTTCCCCAGGGAGCGGAGCAGGAACCCTGGGAAGTGGCCTGGGCATCCCAGGAAGCAGAGTGGGCATCCCAGGGATGGTGTGGGCACCCCAGGGATGGCGTGGGCACCCCCAGGAGCAGCATGTGGGCACCCTGAGTGGGAGTTTGGGTACCCCAGGGAGTGGTGTGAGTCCCTCGGGAAGCAGAGTAGGAACCCTGGGAAGTAGCCTGGGCAACCCAGGAAGCAGAGTGGGCATCCCAGGGATGGTGTGGGCACCCTGGGGAAGGAGTGAGCACCCCAGGGAAGGTGTGAGCACCCCGAGGAGAGTGTGGGCACCCCAGGGAAGGTGTGAGTACCCCAGGGAAGGGCTGGACACCCCAGGGAAGGATTAGCACCCCAGGAGTAGCATGGGCACCCCAGAGAAGGTGTGGGCACCCCAGGGAGAGTGTGGGCACCCCAGGGAAGGAGTGAGCACCCCAGGGAAGGATTGGCACCCCAGAAGTAGTGTGGGCACCTCAGGGAAGAAGTGAGCACCCCAGGGGGAGGTGTGGGCACCCCAGAGAGTAGCCTGGGCACCCAGGGAAAGATTCGGCACCCCAGGGAAGGAGTGGGCACCTCGGGGAAGGAGTGGGCACCCTGGGGAAAGAGTGGATACCCCAGGGAAGGACTAGCACCCCAGGAGTAGTGTGGGCACCCTGGGGAGTAGTGTGGGCACTCCAGGGAGAGTGTGGGCACCCCAGGGAAGGAGTGACACCCCGGAGAGTAACCTGGACACCCCAGGGAAGGAGTGGGCACCCCGGGGAGTAACCTGGGCACCCCGGGAAGGGCTGGGTGCCGCCGCCGGCGCGCCGGGCAGCCCGTGGCAGCCCCGCTTACCGGTGTCGGCGGCGGCGCGGAGCAGCAGCAGCAGCAGCAGCAGCAGAGAGAAGGTCCCGCAGAGCAGCAGCGGCAGCAGCGGCCGCGCCATCGAGCGGCCCGGGGGCAGCTCCGCGGCCTGGAGGGGCTCCGGCTCCGAGGGGGCCCCGCGGCGCTGCCCGGGCTGTCCCGCCGGGGCAAGGGAGGGTTTCGCTTTCGCTTTCGACACGGGGCCACCCGGAGGGATGCGCCGCCCTGCCGGAATGGGGAGGTGGGGAGGGATGGGATGCGCTCCGAGGGAAGGGCGGTCAGGACCCGAGGGGGATTCGGGATCAGGGGGCGATTCGGGACCCGGGAGGATATTCGGGACCTGGGGAGATATTCGGGACCCGGGGGGGATTCGGGACCCGGGGGGATATTCGGGACCCAGGGGGGATTCGGGACCCGGGGGGATATTCGGGACCTGGGGAGATATTCGGGACCTGGGGGGGATTCAGGACCCGGAGGGGATTCGGGATCAGGGGGGGATTCGGGACCCGGGAGATATCCGGGATCGGGGGGGGAGGGATTCGGGACCCGACGGGGATTCGGAACCCAGGGTGGCTTCGGGACCCGAGGGTATATCCGGGACCCGGGGGGATATTTGGGACCCTGAGGGATATTCGGGACCCAGGGGAATATTCGGGACGCGGGGGGGATTCCGGATCCCGGGGACGTGATACCCGGGAGGGATGAAATACCGGGAAGCAATACCCAGGGAATACAAAGCCGAGATGGAAATGTGTGGAATTTGGTACCCAGAGAGAGATGGAATGCCCGGGAGGGGATGAAAAAAGCAGGGAGTGATAAGATACTTGGGAGGGTGGGATACCTGGGGGGAAGAAATACCGGGAGAGGAGGAAATACCGAGGGATGCAATAGCTGGAGGGATGCAAAAACAGGTAATACAAAGCCTGGGGGGAAATGTGTGGAATTTGGTACCCGGAGAGGGATGGAATGCCAGGGAGGGGATGAAAAAAGCAGGGAATGATGAGGTAACTGGGAGGGTGGGATACCTGGGGGGATGAAATACTGGGGAGGGGAGGAAATACCGGGATGCAATAGCTGGAGGGATGCAAAACCAGGGAATACAAAGCATGGGTGAGGGAAATGTGTGGAATTTGGTACCCAGAGAGGGATGGAATGCCCGGGAGGGGATGAAAAAAGCAGGGAATGATGAGATACCTGGGGGGGTGGGATACCTGGGGGGGATGAAATACCGGGAGAGGAGGAAATACCGAGGGATGCAATAGCTGGAGGGATGCAAAACCAGGGAATACAAAGCATGGGTGAGGGAAATGTGTGGAATTTGGTCCCCGGGTGTGAGGGGAGGACACCCAGAGAGGGTGTGTGGGATACCTGGGGAGGGGGGGTGGGAGAGCAGGAGGATGGAATGTTTGGAGGGCAGGGGGTGCAAAATCAGGGCGGGGGGGTGTCCCAAGGCAGGGGGGATAAAATATCCCGGGAAAAAGTAGCCTCTGGGCGATGTTGGGAAGTGCACCGATGTTGGTCATGGCACTGCTGGGATGCGATCCCTCGGGAAGGGATGCGATCCCTCGGGAAGGGATGCGATCCCTCGGGAAGGGATGCGATGCCGGCAGGATATCCCTGCCCAGAGGGATGGATGTGACACCCGCGGGATGCAATTCCTGCCTCCAGCGCCCCCGGGGCATCCGGATGCGATTCCCTGGGGATGCAGGAGGTTCCAGTGCTGGAGCTGGAACTTGCTGGTCCCAAAAAAAAACCTCAAAAGTGGAAGTCAAAGGGAGACCTGCAGAGCTCCTGTGTCGGGCTCCATCCCGCAGCATTCCCAGGATTCCCACAGATCCTGCTCCCAACAAATCCTCCCCGGCTCCGGGCTCGTCTGCCTCTGTTTATTCTGACAGCTGGAATTTTATCTTGGCACAGAGCATCGGGAAAAAAGATATAGAAAAATATAATTTTTAATATAATATACATTTTCATATATATATGTTTCCATATAATAAATATATATAATATATATATTATATATATAATATATTATTATATATTATATAATATATATTATATAATACAATATATAATATATAATTATGTATTACATATAATATTGTAAAATATATTATATAATTATATATTATATATTTTATATATATTATATATATGATATATTATATTATATATTTATATATATTATATATATTATATGTATTATATATTATATTTATATATAATATATATAAATATATATTTTATATTATATTTTTATTTAATATATATTATATAATTGTATATCATATATATTATATATAATACATAATTATAGATAAATATAGATAATTACATTTATAATTACCTATTATAAATATCTATTTATATAATGTATTATTATGAATATATATTATATATAATATATACTATCCAATACATATACGAATAGGAATATACAAATACATTTTATATAAAATATATTACAATAAATAAAATACTGTGATAGAAATTAATTAATTAATTAATTAATTAATTAATTAATTAAAATAAATATATATATTCTACAATATCCAGGAAAGGGAAGGAAAAGGATAATTTGGATCGTAGCATTTCCCGGCCAGTTCCTCCTGGGAAGCAGGTAAATCCTCCCTCTGCTCCTCCAGGAGTGAGAACTACCCTTGACAGCCCAGAAAGCTGGAAAAAGCCTGGAGGACGAGGCGGAGCCACCCGAGGGCGGTGACTGGAAACGTTCCAGGTGAAAACACTGCCCCGGTTCCAGGGCAATTCCCGGCTATCCCGGATTCCCAGGGCTGGCTGGATGAACCCTGGCCAGGCTGGGATCCCACGTCAGGGAGGCTGGGAAGGGCAGGGCAAGAACAGCCTCGGGCTGGGCAAGAACTGGGGCTGATAATGCGGCTTTGGGGGAGGAAAACACTCCTGGGAAGGTTCAGCCCTTCTTTTCCAAGGATTCCTTCCAAAGCCGTGGGCAAAACCCCGTGGTGTCCCAATTTTTGGGGTGGGATTTTGGTGCGGATGAGCTGTGCAGCTCCTGGTCTTCCGGAAGAGGAAACCTCTGCGGGAGTTTGTGCTGGTCGGGCTGGAGAACGGCTCGGTTTTGGTAGATTTCCAGGAAAATCCTTGGAATTCCATGAAAAATTAGGGTTAAGGAACGTTGGGGGATGCCCTCAGTGCGGGGAGCTCGGGGTGGAGCTGCAGGCTGAGCCCTGAGGTGAGAAGTTGTGAGCTGTCCCCAACCAGGATGGGCACAGGGACCTTTGGGGCCCATCCCGGTGACACTCGGACACGCGGAAGGAGCTGATGATCCCAGACTTTTCCCACCCTCAGGCTATGGGGGTGTAAAAATCCAGGGTGTCCTTTGTTGGGGGTCCCCCCCCCACCAAGAGCCACCAGCTCTTATTTCGTTATTTAATTATTGTACCGAGATTAAGTTGTTTTAAGGATTGAGAGGTCGGAGGCTCCGTATGGGAAACCTGGGATTGATCCCGTAAGGAAACCCGGTCTGAGGGTGGGAGTGTGGGGGGTGGAGCTGCAAAGGGGCCTCATTCCCAGCTCAGGTGGCTCCTGGATCGTCAGCAAGGGATTTCCTTAACAGCCCACCCACAGAAGGCTCCAGGGAGAGCTGAGAGCCCCTGGCAGGGCCTAAAGGGGCTCCAGGAGAGCTGGAGAGGGACTGGGGACTAGGCAGGGAGGGACAGGACACAGGGAATGGCATCCCACTGCCAGAGGGCAGGGATAGGTGGGATATTGGGAAGGAATTGCTGGCTGGGAGGGTGGGGAGGGGCTGGAATGGATTTCCCAGAGAAGCTGTGGCTGCCCCTGGATCCCTGGAAGTGTCCAAGGCCAGGTTGGAGCAACCTGGGATAGCGGGAGGTGTCCCTGGGGTTGGAACTGGATGATCCTTCAGTTCCCTTCCCACCCAAACCGTTCCAGGAATTCTCTGGTTCACTCAGCACAAACACTTGCCTTTTAAAATTCATGTTGTGACCGAAGCAGACTTTTCTCCCCCTTGGAATGTCTCCTTTTAGGAGGTTCTGGACAAGGAGCAGCAGGACATGGCCGAGAGCGCCCAGAGGGAGCGAAGCACCAGCTTCGACTTCAGCTCCTACCACACCCTGGATGATGTGAGTCCCTCAGGGCTGGAGGGTTCTTTCCTTTTCCCTGGCCTTTCTTCACGCTGTCTCCCATCAAAATTCCAATATTTAGGATCTAGGTGTCTCTCCAGCTTCTCTTGGTGCCTGGTTTTGGGGTTTATCTGAATTAATTCAGTGGTCAGAATAATCAGAGCGAGTGCTGATCAAACTTTTCCATGGAATCCAAACCCCTTCCTTCTGAGCCTCCAAAGAGACAGAGAAATAAAGGAATCTTGAAATAGGGAGATGAAGGACTCCTTGCCCAGGGAAGCTGTGGCTGCCTCTGGATCCCTGGAAGTGTCCAAGGCCGGGTTGGAGCCACCTGGGACAGTGGGAGGTGTCCCTGCCCACGGCAGGGGGTGGAATGGGATGATCTTTCAATTCCCTTCCATCCCAAACCGCTCTGTGATTTCCATGATTGCCCTCAGCCATCATGGAATTCACCTCCTGGCCACGAGCCAAGTTGGGAAGCACTGGAGGGTTTTTTTAGGGATTAACTGGTTGTGCCCCGTTCCTCACCTGGGTTGGGCAGCTGCTGTTCCCGGCAGGAACAATTCACTCCCAATTTTGCCAGGCAAGAATTCCTGGGGCAGTCCTGCCCGCCTGGTGTGGTCAGGGAACACTTTGCCATCCATCTGGGATGGGGAGTGGGAATTCCAGGGAGGGGGAGGCCAGGGGGATGCACCACCACACACTGAAGTGGTTGAGGCGCTCTGTTGGAATTTACCTGTTTGTCCTTGGATGTCACACGTGGAAGGGTTGTGGTGTTGGCTGTGGCTCCTGAACCAGGGATTTTTGGGTGAGAAAAGCTGGATTCTAGGCCAGGACCAGAGCTTAAAGGGAGTAAAAGTGCCTGGTTTAAGGTGCCAGCAGCAGGGATGAGGAGTAACCCCAGGAAAAAAAAATGTCCCTTGGGGGAGAGGGACATTCACTTCGCAAACAGAAACTGGAATGGTGCAGCAAAGGAGCAGAAATGATCCATCTGCTTTTGCTTTCCTTTGGGGAATTAGCCAGGAATTCCCTCATTTCTTGTCGCCTCCCACATGTGTTCCTGCTCCGAGGCCCAAAAAAAACCCCTCAGGATGTGAGTTCATCCCAAAAATCTTCTTATCTCCCGGGAATATCTGAGGGTGTGGTTCACCCCTGCTGACTGTAAATGGAATGATTTCCCAGCAAGTTGCTTCCCTGCTCTAATTGGAATTATTGTTAATTAGTTCAGGCAAGGGGTAGCAGTCCCAGCCCCCTGTCCCAAAGCTGGAGGCACCTGGAAAAATCAAAACAGGGCCCTGAAAATAAGGAAGGAGGGAGGGTTTCCCTGATCCGGGGAGAAATTGCAGTGCTGACATTTTGCCTACAAAATTATGGAGCCCCTCCAAGGAAATAATAATAATTATAATAATAATAATAAGGAATTAAGGACAAATAAAAAGAGCAGGAATTCCTCCGGGAGGAAATTCCACCTGGATGTGATTGGAGTATAAATAAGCAGGATGGATCAAAGGCTGAGCCACGGAATAAAAACACTCAGGAAAATGATATTGCAATAGTTTTTTTCAGCTTTTAATTCCTGATTTTTTATCCATATTCCTAATTTTCTTAGCTTTTAGTTCATAAGATTTTAAGTGTATTCCTAATTTCTCTAGGTTTTAATTCCTAATTTTTTTATCCATGATCCCAATTTTTTGTTTTAGCTTTTAACTCCAAATTTTCATATCCTCATTCCAAATTTGTTTAGCTTTTAATTCCTAAATTCGCGTCCGTATTACTAATTTTTTTAGCTCTTAATTCCCAATTTTTTTCCGTATCCCTAAATTTCTTAGCTTTTAACTCCAAACTTTCATATCCCTATTCCTAATCTTTTTAACTTTTGATTCCTAAATTTTGACCTATATTTCTAATTTTTTTAGCTTTTAATTCCTAATGACACGCGAGTTATGTGGGGGTTACATGGGAGTTACAGGTGAGTTACATGTGAATAACTTGTGAGTTATGTGGGAGTTACACGTGAGTTACATGTAAGTTATCAGTTACATGTAAGTTATGTGCGAATTATGCGTGAGCTACAGGAGTTACACGCGAGTTACACGCGAGTTACACGCGAGTTACACGCGAGTTACACGCGACTTACACGCGACTTACACATGAATTCTCTTTTTTTTTTTCCAGGAGGCTCAAATGGCCGCTTTGCCACGGGAGCTCCACGCGACTTCCACGCGATTTCCACGCGATTTCCACGCGATTTCCACGCGATTTTCCTTCCCCCGAGCCCGTCCCCTCACACTCCCCTCACACAACGCGCGCGGCCCCTTTAAGACTCCCCCCCCCCACCTCCGGCCCCGCCCCTTCAGCGCCGCGGAAGGCGCGAAGCCGCCCCGGGGGTTGATTGACAGCTCCGCCGCCCAATCAGCGGGCGCGGCGGGCGGCGGGGGCGGTGCTTCCTGCGGGGCCGTGAGGCGGCGGCGGCGGCGCTCGGAGGGAGCGGGAGCGGCTGAGGGAGCGCGGCCGCCATGATCAAGAAGTTCGATAAGAAGGACGAGGAGTCCGGTACGGGGGGTCTGGAGGGCTCGGGAGGGGCCTGAGGGTGATGAGGAACAGGCACAGGCTGCCCCTGCGTCCCTGGAAGTGTCCAAGGCCGGGCTGGAGCAACCTGGGATAGTGGGAGGTGTCCCCTCCCCAGGTGGGTTTGGATGGTGCTTAAAATCCCTTCCAGCCCGAACCATTCCATGGTCTCCCGCCTCTCCCAGCTCGGGGAGATTTGTGCTTCAGCCTTAAGAACAGACTGTCAAAGTATTTCTGAATCCGAAGGAGCTGGGGCCTGTTTGTTCTCCCTGTGTCCACACAGAGAGGATTTTATCCATCTCTGCCCCGTGCAGGTGCTCCCTCCCTTCAGGAAGAGATTCCATATGTTTATTTTTGTATTTATATTTATCTCCGTGCCTGAACAGCGTTGTAATATCTAAAACAATAAACGCTTCATAAGCCATTTCGATGCACAAACAAAACCCAAAAGGCTTCAGAGAAGCTTCTCAGCATCTCCTCTGCCCGGACTGTTTCGTTTCATTTTCACTTTCCTTCTGCTGGGGGTGTGAGAACGAGGAATAAACGATCAGAAAAGGAGGAGTTGCTGCTGAGGGGCAGGAGCAGTAGGAGGGTTTGGAGGGGTTTTTGTGTCCGATGGTGGCTCTGGGAGGTGGTTTCACTTCTGTTTCGGGTCCTGATCATCACCTCTTGCCCTGATGCCTTTCAGTGCTTTTGGTGCCCCAAGGGATAAAAACAGGGAATCTAGGCAAAAAAAAAAAAAATTAAGGTGCAAATCCTTTTATGTAAAGGGATATTAATGCAAATTAACTGTTAAACTCCTTTCTTCTCCTCACCTTCCAGCTATGTTGAAAATGCCCCTCCTTTTTTTTTTTTTTTCTCCTGTAGCTCTAAACATAACAACTTAACAAAAAGGATTCTTAAGAAAGTTTTGTGAGGAGTTCATTTCCTTAACTGGTCTCTTCTTCCTCAGGTAGTGGCTCCAATCCTTTCCAGCATCTGGAGAAGAGTGCTGTGCTCCAGGAGGTAGGAATAATCAGAATATAATGCTGTTTAACTCTGGTTTGTTTTTTTTTTCCCTTCAGGAAGTGCGAATGGATAAATTAATGTAATTAATTTAAAACCACAGAGGGTGTAAATAAAGTCACTTTATCTGATGTGATCCATGTGGACATGTGGAGTCTCAGGGGGCTCTTTCTGAAGGAGAAAAGTGTTTTATTTCTGAATAAAAAAATGTTTTATTTTAAGGTGTTTTTGTTAGTCCCAGGTGGTAAATTGAGGGGTTGTTCAGATCCAGCAAACTAAAGATGGGTGAGCTGAAGAACAGGAATGTGTTCTCTGGGACACATATTTAGAGTTGAGAGACATTTAGAGTTGAATGAAAATTATAAGTGACTTGGTTGAAAATTTCTTTATTTTTTGTGGTGAAAGAGAAATAATTATCGTTGCTTTACACTAAATCAGTATTTATTCCATGTTTCCAGGCACGGATCTTCAATGAGACCCCCATAAATCCACGGAGATGCCTTCACATCCTCACCAAGATCCTTTACCTGCTGAACCAGGTAAACTGTTGGAATTTCTTCCCAGCCAGAGTGAATATTCCCAAGGCTGATTCCTGCCAGCTTTCAGTGGGAAAGAAGTTTCCCAGCTCATCCTGTCAGCAGGAAAACTGCTCGGCAAACTATTCCCTCTCTGGGAATGGGATTTATATTGAAACCCCGGGGGTAAACTTGGCATGTGTCCCCTGGGAAAGAAGGTGAGGGAGGGGAAAATCCGTGGGAAAAGATTCCTGGTGTGTGGGAAGGGATTAAAGATGGGGGTGAAAGGTGGAGGCAGCTCAGTAACAACACTGGTTTTCCTCTCGCCCCTTCCGTGGGAATTCCAGGGCGAACACTTTGGAACCACCGAAGCCACGGAAGCTTTTTTTGCCATGACCAGGCTGTTCCAGTCTAATGATGTGAGTACCTGGATGTTCTGCTGCTTTTGCCTGGACTTGCAGGGGCTGCACAACAGTTGGATTTTTGGGATGTGGGAGGGAAGCGCCTCCGAGCCTGGAGGCGATTCCTGCTTTGGAAACAAAGGGCTGAATAATCACGCGGTTCTGCTGTGGGTTGTTTGGGTGGGTTCTGAGCTGGATTGCTGTTGTTAAGGCTGTGAATAATGACAGAGGCTTCATACACAAATTATAATTATAATTGGTGCTTTTACCTGCAAATAATCCCCACCTGCTCGACTCAAACGGGAATTAAACGGTTGCGGGAATTAAACGGTTGCACGGATCCACGGATGCCTGTGGATCAAAAGCGTTGACACCGTCTCCCATGGGACACTCCTGGAAAAGGCTTGGCCAGGGGCACCCTGTGCTGGGTGAGGAACTGGCTGAGGGCCCAGAGAGTGGTGGGGATGGAGCTGCTTCCAGCTGGGATCCGTCCCCAGGGGTGTCCCCAGGGATCAGTGCTGGGCCCAGTCCTGTTTAATGTCTTTCTTGATGATTTAGGTGAGGGGATGGAGGGAACCATCAGCACATTGCAGGTGAGCCCAAGCTGGGGGAGTGTTGATGTGCTGGAAGGCAGGAGGGCTCTGCAGAGGGCCCTGGCCAGGCTGGATCCATGGGCTGATTGCAAGGGGCTGAGGTTCCCCAAGGCCACAAGAAGCCCCTGCAGCTGCAGGCTGGGCCAGAGGGACTGGAGAGCAGCCAGGCAGGAAGGGAGCTGGGAGTTGGGCTGGGCAGGGAGCTGAAGAGGAGCCCGAGGGTGGCCAGGGGGGCAAGAGGGCCAAGGGCTGCTGGGCTGGCTGAGGAAGAGTGTGGCAGCAGGAGCAGGGCAGGGCTTGTGCCCCTGGGCTGGGCGCTGGGGAGGCCACCCCTGGAGTGCTGTGTCCAGCTCTGGGCCCTGAGCTCAGGAAGGCCCTGGAGGGGCTGGAGCAGGGGCAGAGAAGAGCAGCCAGGCTGGGGAAGGGACTGGAGCCCAAGTGCTGGGAGGAGAGGCTGAGGGAGCTGGGGGGGCTCAGCCTGGAGAGGAGGAGGCTCAGGGGAGACCTCCTCACTCTCTGCAACTCCCTGCCAGGAGGGAGGGCTGGGGGGGGGGTCAGGCTCTGCTCCAGGGAACCAACATAGGAAAAGAGGGCACAGCCTCAAGCTGTGCCAGGGGAGGGTCAGGTTGGACATCAGAAGGAATGTTTTCCATGGAGAGTGCTCAGCCATTGGAATGCCTGCCCAGGGAAGTGGGGGATTCTCCGTCCCTGGAGATGTTTAAGGACAGACTGGATGTGGCATCAGTGCCATGGGCTGGGAACCACGGCGGGGTTGGATCAAGGGTTGGGCTGGATGATCTCAGAGGTCCCTTCCAACCCAGCTGATTCTGGGATTCTGTGTTCCCTGCAACAACGGGCTCTGCTCATGGATCAGCACCACCAGGGCTTGATCTTCTCGAGCCGAGGGATGAGAACATCCTCAAAATGCTGGATTAAACTTGGGAATTAGCAGGATGAGAAAGTCCTGCTGGGATCCCTTTTAAAAACTCGGGACCCTTCATGTGATGGGCCTCATTAATTTTTGTTAAAAATTTTTAGAGGTTTGTCCACGTGTTTAAGATGGAATAAAACTGTGTGGGAGTACAAGCTGTTTAAAACTTCCTCATATCCACATTAAGAGGGTCTTGTAAAATATAAATACCAATTTCTTTCAAAGACACTGTCACTTTCTGTTTTTTCTTTGACAATAAAAGTAAGCTGTTTTCAAAGCTTTTAACTGATAATTGTGAGGCTTCTGCCTGCAGATGTGATGTATCTCTCCTGATATAATTAATGGGAATTAGTATTCTTTTTATTCTTCTCCTTTTACAAGATATTTCTCTCTTACTCTTCTGATTTGATAACAGGGAGTTTTGCTGTTATCCAATTATCAAACGTAGCTTTACACGTGGCACATAACTTTGAACAGAATGTGTTCTGTTTAAAAGCTTTTTTAGCTCTTCAAGTTAAATATTTCGCTTTCTTTGAAGTTCTAAAGCTTCTAGGAAAATAATTATTGATGTTTTTAATTGAGTTTTTAACGTTTCTCTGCACTGCTCCCACAGCAAACCCTTCGAAGGATGTGTTACCTCACCATCAAGGAGATGGCCAACATCTCGGAGGACGTCATCATAGTCACAAGCAGGTGGGGGAACTCCCCAAAAAAACCAAAACAAACCAGGATCAGAGCTCTGAAACTGCCTCTTCAAGTGTTTATTTTAACTGCTGCAGAGTTCTGAAATTGGGCTTTGTAACGTGACACAGAGGATGTGAAATGTTATTTTCTCCTGAAATGTTATTTTCTCCTCGCCGCGTTCTCTTTTCCCAAAAGGGCAAAAGGCTGCAGGGTTTTTTTAATTATGAGATTTTTTTAATTACAGGCGATTTTTTTTTTTTAAATTACAAAAGTTATCAGCTGGTTGCTACTTTGTTTTCTTGTGGTTTGGGTTTTTTTTTTTAACTATTGGTGCTCCGTGGATTTGTCCCAACTTAAGCTGTGGCTTCACTTTGTGTCAGGGAAAAGCAAAGCAAAGCCCCTTTTCAGTCTCCCAGCTGAACTATCGATTTTTTGGACTATAAATAATCATTGCTGTGGTTGCAAGGGCAAAAATTGGCTCAGTAGCATGTGCCAAACACTTTATTTTGTATATATTTTATATATTTTTAATGTATATTTTATAATATAGGTTTATATTACGTATATTTTCTACTGAGTATATTTTTAAGCTGTTCAGCAAACTGAGCTTCGCTATTATTAAATCAAAATTTCAAGCAGAACTATTAAGAATGGGTGACTAATTAAACCAGGCCTGTGGCAAAGCAACACTATGGAGTGTGGATTTTGAAATAACCTGTATTTCCACAGAAGCTGATAACTTTCAAATAACTCATTATTAAGAATTTTATTTATTGGGAATTTTATTTACTAGGAATTTTATTTATTAAGAATTTTAATTGGTGACAGCTAAGTGAGATGAGATGAGCATCACAAAAGGAGATGTCAAGGAGATGGTCAAGGAGATGTCAAGGAGGTGGTCAAGGAGATGTCAAGGAGGTGGTCAAGGAGATGTCAAGGAGGTGGTCAAGGAGATGTCAAGGAGGTGGTCAAGGAGATGTCAAGGAGGTGGTCAAGGAGATGTCAAGGAGGTGGTCAAGGAGATGCCAAGGAGGTGGTCAAGGAGATGTCAAGGAGGTGGTCAAGGAGATGTCAAGGAGGTGGTCAAGGAGATGTCAAGGAGGTGGTCAAGGAGATGTCAAGGAGGTGGTCAAGGAGATGTCAAGGAGGTGGTCAAGGAGATGTCAAGGAGATGGTCAAGGAGATGTCAAGGAGATGGTCAAGGAGATGTCAAGGAGGTGGTCAAGGAGGTGGTCAAGGAGGTGGTCAAGGAGGTGGTCAAGGAGATGGTCAAGGAGGTGGTCAAGGAAATGGTCAAGGAGGTGGTCAAGGAGATATTAAAGGAGATATTATAAGGAGGTGTTTTAAGAAGATGATAAAGGAGAAATCAAGAGATGTTTAAGGAGATATCAAGGAGATGGTTTAAGGGGATGATAAAAGGGGATATTGAGGGGAAATTAAGGAGATATTAAGGGAGACATAAAAGGAGATCTATCACAAATCATGGAGACATTAAGGCAGTTCTGACAGGCTGTCTGTGGTTATTGCAGTCTGACCAAAGACATGACGGGGAAGGAGGATGTTTACCGTGGGCCGGCCATCCGAGCGCTGTGCAGGATCACTGACGTGAGTACAAACCACCTCCCTGCTCCGGGAGACACGAGTGGGTTTGAACCACAAAAGAGTGCTTTTATTCTCTTCCTCCAAAGAACCCACACTCCTTTTTTTCCCCTTCTTTTCCCCTTCCCAGGGAACAATGTTACAGGCCATCGAGAGATACATGAAACAAGCCATCGTGGACAAAGTCCCCAGTGTGTCCAGTTCTGCTCTGGTGTCTTCCCTGGTAAGTAAAGCACCAAATTATTTTAAGGCTGGGCTGGAATTAGTTTGTTTTGTTCTTTCTTAATCTCCTTTTCCCTTGAGATGACCCTTCATCTCCTTTTCCCTTGAGTTGAGTCTCCATCTCCTTTTCCCTTGAGTTGAGTCTCCATCTCCTTTTCCCTTGAGTTGAGTCCCCATCTCCTTTTCCCTTGAGTTGAGTCCCCATCTCCTTTTCCCTTGAGTTGAGTCCCCATCTCCTTTTCCCTTGAGTTGACCCTTCATCCCCTTTTCCCTTGACATGACCCTCCATCTCCTTTTCCCTTGAGATGACCCTTCTTCTCCTTTTCCCTTGAGATGACCCTTCTTCTCCTTTTCCCTTGAGATGACCCTTCATCTCCTCACTGGGACATAAAAATAGTGGCAATGGAGTTTCCTTCGGCTCCTCAAACTCCTGGGCTGGGATTTGTCTGTTTGGTTTTTTCTTCATCCCCTTTTCCCTTGAGATGAGTCTCCATCTCCTTTTCCCTTTGAGATGAGTCTCCATCTCCTTTTCTCTTTGAGATGAGTCTCCATCTCCTTTTCCCTTGAGATGAGTCTCCATCTCCTTTTCTCTTTGAGATGAGTCTCCATCTCCTTTTCCCTTGAGATGAGTCTCCATCTCCTTTTCCCTTTGAGATGACCCTTCATCTCCTCACTGGGACATAAAAACAGTGGCAATGGAGTTTCCTTTATCTTCTCAAACTCCTTCAACATTCTCTTGCTTTAGAGCACGACAGTTATAATAATTTACTACAAAATCTCATCACCTCTCTCCCAATTAGTCCAGAAGATTAATTTATGCAGGGAGGGGCCATGAAACCACTGCCCTAAAGATCATTTCTTTTAAGAGTTTAAGGATTTAACCCCTTCAGGTTCATTTTTGCCAGGAGGGCAAGATGAAGAAGTTCACTCTTACTTTCCTCTCCCTCACGTGGGAGAAAAAAGGCAGGGAAAGCTCTCGTTAATTAATATTTTGATTTAAAAGGAGATGAAAACGTGGTAGTTTGAGACTGAAACGTAATAAACACCTGGTTTATGGTTGTGGGGGATAAAGAGGTTGGTAAATCTGAGATGGGTTTGTTTGCAGTCTCAGTCTGTGGCTTCTTGCAGCACATGATGAAGATCAGCTACGACGTGGTCAAACGGTGGATCAACGAAGCGCAGGAAGCAGCTTCCAGTGACAACATCATGGTGCAGGTGTGTTTTGGGGGGGACCCTAAACACACTCCGGGGTTTTAGTGGTATCCTGGGAATTCTTAAAAAACCCTTGGAAGAAGTACCCGGTTCTCGTTTTCCCCTCGTTCTCTGGCAAACAAGAATTGTGGTTCCCAGGATGTCCCGGTTGCTCCAGGACCACCAAAGATCAGCCCAAATATCCACCTCAGCAGCATTTTCCCCCAAAATATTCCAAGCAGCTGGGGGAATGTTCCTTTGTGCTTCCAGCATAAATCCCTGGGGGATTTTTGTGGTGCTTTCAAGGCCTTGGGATACCCTGGGTGTGTGGAGTGTGTTAGAAATGCAGGTGGGATGTGGTGAGCTGGGTGGGTGTTATATATAGTCATTATTACATTGTTATTGTGTGGTAATATTATTATATTAGTAATATAATTTATATATATAAGTAGCATTACATTATTATTATAATATTATAGTCTTAAGAATATTATTAATATTAATAATATTCTTAATATTATATGACAATAATTCTTATATATTGTCATTCTTATATATAATAATGCTTATATATAATTAAATATAATCTTATGTATAATTATACATATAATTATATTATTATGTATATATAATGATATTTATAATGATATATAATTATATATAATATACTACGTTATAAATTATATATATTATGTACATATAATGATATATATAATGATATATATCATTATATATAATATACTACGTTATAAATTATATATATTATGTACATATAATGATATATATAATGATATATATCATTATATACAATATACTACGTTATAAATTATATATATTATGTACATATAATGATATATATAATGATATATATCATTATATATAATATACTACGTTATAAATTATATATATTATGTACATATAATGATATATATAATTAGATATATCATTATATATAATATACTACGTTATAAATTATATATATTATGTACATATAATGATATATATAATTAGATATATCATTATATATAATATACTACGTTATAAATTATATATATTAGGTATATATAATGATATATATAATTATATGTGATCTTATAATCCTTCTTAATTGCTATTCTGTTATATATAATATATACTGAGTATATAAAAATAACATTGCATTATTATTATTGTTATAATATTATAGTCTTAATAGTATTATAATATTAATAATATTCTTAATATTATATGATAATAATTCTTATATTTTGTCACTCTTATATATAATAATGCTTATATATATAATTAAATATAATTTTATGTATATAATTATACATATAATTATATTATGTATATATACATATATATAATTACATATATAATTACATATATAATTGTATTTAATATACTACATTATCATATATTATATATATTATGTATATATAATGATATATATAATTATATGTAATCTTATAATCATTCTTAATTGATATTCTATTATATATAATATATACTAAGTATATAAAAATAACATTGCATTGTTATTCTTATTATAATATTATAGCCTTAGTATTATTATTATATTAATATTCTTAATTTTATATTATAATCATTCTTATATATTGTTATTCTTATATATAATCATTCTTATGTATATAACTATATATAATCTTATGTATAATTATATATATAATTATACATATAGTGTATATATATTATAATATAATATAAGTATTATATGAGTATATAATGTTATATATTGGTGGTTATAATTATATAATATAATATAATAGTAGATAATATTATATATAATTTTATATAATGTATATATAATTATGATATATAATTATATATAATATATTTTGTTATACATATATATTATGTATGTATAATGATATATATTTATATCTAATCTTATAATCATTCTTAATTACTATTCTATTATATATTATATATAATATATACAATATATAGTATATACAATATATTTACCATTTTGTATGTATATTGTATATATTGCATATAACTTCAGCTCACTATATAATATATACAATTATTGTGTATATTGCATTCTATATTATAGTACTATATTAGTATATTATATATTATATATTATTGTATATATTATGTGTATATAATGATATATATAATTATATATAATCTTATAGTCATTCTTAGTTGCTATTCTATTACATATATAATAGATACAATATATTAGATATATTGTATATACAATATACATACAATTGTGTATATATATATATAACTTCAACTGACTGTATAATATATACAATTATTGTGTACATTATATTGTATATTATAATATATTATATTAGTATATTATATTAATATAATATATTATTGTATATATTATGTGTATATAATGATATATATAATTATATATAATCTTATAGTCATTCTTAGTTGCTATTCTATTATATAATATTTACAATATATTAGATATATTGTATATACAATATACATACAATTGTGTATATATATTTTATATCTTGTATATAACTTCAGCTGACTACATAATATATACAATTATTGTGTACATTATATTGTATATTATAATATATTATATTAGTATATTATATTAATATAATATATTATTGTATATATTACGTGTATATAATGATATATATAATTATATATAATCTTATAGTCATTCTTAGTTGCTATTCTATGTATAATATATACAATATATTAGATATATTGTATATACAATATACATACAATTGTGTATATATATTTTATATCTTATATAACTTCAGCTGACTATATTATATATACAATTATTGTGTACATTATATTGTATATTATAATATATTAGTATATTATATTAATATAATATATATTATTGTATATATTATGTGTATATAATGATATATATAATTATAATCTTATAGTCATTCTTAGTTGCTATTCTATTATATATATAATATATACAATATATTAGATATATTGTATATACAATATACATACAATTGTGTATATATATATATATATAACTTCAACTGACTATATAATATATACAATTATCATGTACATTATGTTGTATATTATAATATATTATATTAGTATATTATATTAATATTTATTATCTATTATTATATATATTATATATGTAGTGAACTGAAGTTATATTTAAAGGGGAGAAAAGGGGGTAAATCACCTCTGGGGCCCTTCAGAAATCCTTGAGGGTGTTTGGGTTGAGAACCCCTGGAGGGTTTGGGTTGGAAACCTCACAGCTTTTGGCAGGAATCCATCGGGAAACTCGTCCCTTTTGAGCTCAGCAGGGATTTCTCCCAGAAAACAGGAGCAATTCCCCCTTTTTGCTGTGTTAAGGTGGCTTTCCCAGGCTGTGTTCAGAGCCTGTCCCTGTGCTTCCCCTCCCTCCCAGGATGTGTTCAGAGCCTGTCTGTGCTTCCCCTCCCTCCCAGGATGTGTTCAGAGCCTGTCTGTGCTTCCCCTCCCTCCCAGGATGTGTTCAGAGCCTGTCCCTGTTTCCCCTCCCTCCCAGGATTGTTCAGAGCCTGTCCCTGTGCTTCTCCTCCCTCCCGGGCTGTGTTCAGAGCCTGTCCCTGTTTCCCCTCCCTCCCAGGATGTGTTCAGAGCCTGTCCCTGTTTCCCCTCCCTCCCAGGATGTGTTCAGAGCCTGTCCCTGTGCTTCCCCTTCCTCCCAGGATGTGTTCAGAGCCTGTCCCTGTTTCCCCTCCCTCCCAGGATGTGTTCAGAGCCTGTCCCTGTGCCCCCTCCCTCCCAGGCTGTGTTCAGAGCCTGTCCCTGTGCTTCTCCTCCCTCCCGGGCTGTGTTCAGAGCCTGTCCCTGTGCTTCCCCTCCCTCCCAGGATGTGTTCAGAGCCTGTCCCTGTTTCCCCTCCCTCCCAGGATGTGTTCAGAGCCTGTCCCTGTGCTTCCCCTCCCTCCCAGGATGTGTTCAGAGCCTGTCCCTGTGCTTCCCCTTCCTCCCAGGATGTGTTCAGAGCCTGTCCCTGTTTCCCCTCCCTCCCAGGATGTGTTCAGAGCCTGTCCCTGTGCTTCCCCTTCCTCCCAGGATGTGTTCAGAGCCTGTCCCTGTTTCCCCTCCCGCAGTACCACGCCCTGGGGGTGCTCTACCACCTGAGGAGGAACGACCGGCTCGCCGTGTCCAAGATGCTCAACAAATTCACCAAGTCCGGGCTCAAGTCCCAGTTTGCCTATTGCATGCTCATCAGGATCGCCAGCAAGCTCCTCAGGGAGTCTGAGGAGGGGTAAGGCAACGGGCAATTACACTAATTAATTAGGCTTTGAGCCAACAGCAGCGTTTTTTTAGCATTTAAAAACACACACGGAGACTGGACTGTTGTGTGAAAACAAAACCCAGGGGCAGAATGACTCAGCTGGGTGCTGGCATTTTTATTAGTGGTATCCTGGGAGCACTTAAAGCTTCAGAACAAGTACCTGCTTTTCCTTTTCCCCCTTTTTTTTCCTTTGGAAAACGAAGAGTTGTGACTTGTGGGAAACAACACGACTGTTTCAGAAAATCCCCATCCCTTTTCCATGATCCCAGCACGAGATTGTTAACTGAGAGCTGGCTCTTCAGTGCACTTCTCTGAGTACTGGTAGAAGTGTTTATTTGTAGAGTGCAGTGTTTCTGGTGGGAGGAACATCATGCAGAGATGAATAACAATAAATGTAGAGCTCTGACGTAAGGGTGGGGTTGAAACGTGAAAGGTGGTGCATGTGTAGGGTAGTGCTGGGATGAGGGCTGGGCTCCTGGAAAAGGCTTGGCCAGGGGCACTCTGTGCTGGGTGAGGAACTGGCTGAGGGCCCAGAGAGTGGTGGGGATGGAGCTGCATCCGGCTGGGATCCGTCCCCAGGGGTGTCCCCAGGGATCAGTGCTGGGCCCAGTCCTGTTTAATGTCTTTCTTGATGATTTAGGTGAGGGGATGGAGGGAACCATCAGCACATTGCAGGTGAGCCCAAGCTGGGGGAGTGTTGATGTGCTGGAGGGCAGGAGGGCTCTGCAGAGGGCCCTGGCCAGGCTGGATCCATGGGCTGGTTCCAAGGGGCTGAGGTTCCCCAAGGCCAAGGGCCGGGTCCTGCCCTTGGGCCACAAGAAGCCCCTGCAGCTGCAGGCTGGGCCAGAGGGGCTGGAGAGCAGCCAGGCAGGAAGGGAGCTGGGAGTTGGGCTGGGCAGGGAGCTGAAGAGGAGCCCGAGGGTGGCCAGGGGGGCAAGAGGGCCAAGGGCTGCTGGGCTGGCTGAGGAAGAGTGTGGCAGCAGGAGCAGGGCAGGGCTTGTGCCCCTGGGCTGGGCGCTGGGGAGGCCACCCCTGGAGTGCTGTGTCCAGCTCTGGGCCCTGAGCTCAGGAAGGCCCTGGAGGGGCTGGAGCAGGGGCAGAGAAGAGCAGCCAGGCTGGGGAAGGGACTGGAGCCCAAGTGCTGGGAGGAGAGGCTGAGAGAGCTGGGGGGGCTCAGCCTGGAGAGGAGGAGGCTCAGGGGAGACCTCCTCACTCTCTGCAACTCCCTGCCAGGAGGGGGGAGCCGGGGGGGTCGGGCTCTGCTCCAGGGAACCAGGAGTAGGACAAGAGGGCACGGCCTCAAGTTGTGCCAGGGCAGGGTCAGGTTGGACATCAGGAAGGAATATTTTCCATGGAGAGTGCTCAGCCATTGGAATGGGCTGCCCAGGGAAGTGGGGGATTCTCCGTCCCTGGAGGTGTTTAAGGACAGACTGGATGTGGCATCAGTGCCATGGGCTGGGAACCACGGCGGGGTTGGACCGAGGGTTGGGCTGGATGATCTCGGAGGGCTTTTCCAACCCAGCTGATTCTGTGATTCCATGATCCTGGAGAGGTGTTTTTCCAGCCCAAACGGTTCTTTTCACAGCCACGAGAGTCCCCTGTTCGACTTCATCGAGAGCTGCCTGAGGAACAAGCACGAGATGGTGATTTACGAAGCTGCCTCTGCCATCATCCACCTGCCCAACTGCACTGCCAGGGAGCTGGCACCCGCCGTGTCAGGTGGGGCAGGGCCCTCTGTGCCCCTCAGACACCCCAAAAAGGGCAGTGAAGCACAGCAGGGACAGTACAGCATGACTAAAACACCCAACCCCTGAGTTTAGTGCTTGTGCCCAAGTTAAAGGGCTTTTGGGTGAGAAGCACTTGGATCCCTTTTCTGTGTTTCATCCCGAGCTTTGGAGAACGGGCAGCAGAGGTGGCACAGGGGACTTTGGGGTGGGAGGGAGTGTTGGAGTGGTTTGAGATGGAAAGGACCTTAAGGGCCATCCAGTTCCAACCCCAACACCTCCCACTATCCCAGGTTGCTCCAGCCTGGCCTTGGACACTTCCAGGGATCCAGAGGCAGCCACAGCATCTTTGGAAAATCCATTCCAGCCCCTCCCCACCCTCCCAGCCAGCAATTCCTTCCCAATATCCCATCTAACCCTGCCCTCTGGCACTGGGAAACCATTCCCTGTGTCCTGTCCCTCCCTGCTTTGTCCCCAGTCCCTCTCCAGCTCTCCTGGAGCCCCTTTAGGCCCTGGGAAGTAGAAGAGAACTGGATGCCCAGCCGTGCCCCAGCCAACTGTGCCACCCCCCTGTTATTGATCCGGAGATAAAACCCAGGAGGTTATTTTTAACCTGCTGAATTATGCACAGAGCTGCATGAATATTTAGCATAGCTGAATGGAGATGGATTAGATTTCCCTCTCTATTCCCTTCCTTTGAAAGAAACTCTCTTTTCCTTTCCCAGTGTTGCAGCTTTTCTGTAGTTCCTCCAAGCCCGTCCTGAGATACGCGGCCGTTCGCACCCTGAACAAAGTGAGTGCTCCCAAAACCTCTGAGCTACCTCAAGTTTTAACCTCCACACCACCCCAATGATGTGATTACTCTACCTGGAGCTGCTCCAGGCTGGAGAATTGCCTTTTTCATGCTGGATATCCTGGGGTGTCAGAAATCCTTTCTGCATCCAGGCCACGCTTGCTCATTTTTGGACCGCGGCCGGGGGGGTACAACGAGCTGTGCTTTGGTAACTTGTGAGCTCTCAGCTGTGAGGAAGCAGAGTGCTGGCTGTTTAACCCTGCAAATTCTGTGGGAAGGAAGTAACAGCTTGATTTCAGAGCTGCACAGCAGCACTTTGTGACTCAAAGTCACTCGAAATGCTGACATGAAAGAACCCGCGCGTTACGTCAAAATCTTCGAGCCTCGCCTCGCTGCACCCGAAATCTTTGGCCTTTGGGCTGTTGCTGCCATGTAACTGGGGCTCTGCCTTTCCTTGCAGGTGGCCATGAAACACCCCTCTGCAGTCACTGCCTGCAACCTGGACCTGGAGAACCTGATCACCGACTCCAACCGCAGCATCGCCACCTTGGCCATCACCACGCTGCTCAAGACGGGCAGCGAGAGCAGCGTGGACAGGCTCATGAAGCAGATCTCCTCCTTCGTGTCAGAGATCTCAGATGAGTTTAAGGTGTGCCACTGGAGGCCTCTGCTCTTGCCACCTGCAGGTTTTTCTCCCATTTCTTGTTTTTTACGAAGCTTTTCCCGTCGTTGTTTTATTTTTAATCCGGCCGTGGCTTGGTCTGCTAGAGCACAGCCAGGTTGAAGTTGGGGTGTAATGCTCTGCTTTCCAGCTTAAATATCCTCTGTCCTTTGCTCCCAAAAAGGATAAATATCCTTTAGTGGATTCCTGGCTCTGCCCTTTCCTCTCAGCACTCCAAGAAAGAATAATTGTTATTTGGTGAATTCCTGACTCTGTCCTTTCTTCCCAGCACTCCAGGAAAGGATAAATATCCTTTGGTGGATTCCTGGCTCTGTCCTTTCCTGTCACCACCCCAAGAAAGGATAAATATCCTTTGGTGGATTCCTGGCTCTGCCCTTTCCTCCCAGCACTCCAGGAAAGGATAAATATCCTTTGGTGGATTCCTGGCTCTGTCCTTTCTTCCCACCATTCCAAGAAGGGCTAGAGTTGTCATTTGGTGGATTCCATGTTGTGTCCTTTTCCTCCCAAGCACTCCAGGAAAGGATAAATATTCTTTGGTGGATTCCTGGCTCTGTCCTTTCCTCCCAGCACTTCAGGAGAGGATAAATGTCATTTGGTGGATTCCTGGCTCTGCCCTTTCTTCCCAACTCTCCAAGAAAGGATAAATGTCCTTTGGTGGATTCCTGGCTCCTGTGCAATATCCTGCAAAACCTTATCCTGCCTTCTGGTTTCCTCTTTGGGGAGGAAGAGGGATTTTAACTGTCCTGGTTGAACCTGTATCATTTCAGTCTGATACATATTTAGCAAACAGCACGAATTATGAAATTTCTACCTAGTTTTTAAAGTTTATAAATATATAATACTTCAAGGTTATAAATTCTGGTAATGAATTGGTTCAGGATGGATCACCTGTCCCTTTTCCATCCTGGAGGTGCCCTGAGGAGCACAGCAGAGTCACTGTGTGCTCACAGTGGCCTTAAATTCTTGTTTTTAATGAGAAAATTAAATACCAGACATATTTGAAATTGGAAAAGGGTTTTCAAGGCAAAAAAGACTTGGGAGGTTAAGATCAGGTTTGTAGTCCATCCCAAATTCCAGTCCCTCTAGCAAAGCCAGGCTGACAGGAGGTTGTTACTCTGAGAATCCACCACCTGATTTTTATCCTTGGCCATGAACTTCATCAAATTGAGATAAAACCCCACGTTTTCCATGGAAAAGCAGCCCTGAGTGCTGTCCTCGTGTGTTGCTCTGCAGGTGGTGGTGGTGCAGGCCATCAGTGCCCTGTGCCAGAAGTACCCTCGGAAGCACAGCGTCATGATGACCTTCCTGTCCAACATGCTCAGGGATGATGTACGTGGGGCACCTGGAGCGGGGGGCACTGGGGGGCTCTGGTTTGGGGGGTGAAGGGTCTCCTGGGTCAGATGGAAAGTGCAGGGGCTGAAGGGTCTCCTGTGTGGGATGTGGATGATGGAAAGTGCAGGGACTGAAGAGTCTCCTGTCAGATGTGGATCCTGGAAAGTGCAGGCACTGAAGGGTCTCCTGTGTCAGATTTGCCATGGAAAGTGCAGGGACTGGAGGGTCTCCTTTGTCAGCTGTGCCATGGAAAGTGCAGGGACTGGAGGGTCTCCTGTGTGGGATGTGGATCCTGGAAAGTGCAGGGACTGAATCCTCTCCTGTGTGGGATGTGGATGATGGAAAGTGCAGGGACTGAAGAGTCTCCTCTCAGATGTGCCATGGAAAGTGCAGGGACTGAAGGGTCTCCTCCCAAATGTGGATCCTGGAAAGTGCAGGCACTGAAGGGTGTCCTGTGAGGGATGTGGATGATGGAAAGTGCAGGGACTGAAGGGTCTCCTCTCAGATATGCCATGGAAAGTGCAGGGACTGAAGAGTCTCTTCCCAAATGTGGATCCTGGAAAGTGCAGGGACTGAAGGGTCTCCTCCCAAATGTGGATCCTGGAAAGTGCAGGGACTGAAGAGTCTCTTCCCAAATGTGAATCCTGGAGAGTGCAGGGACTGAAGGGTCTCCTGGGTCAGATGTGCCGTGGAAAGTGCAGGGACTGAAGGGTGTCCTGTGTGGGATGTGGATGATGGAAAGTGCAGGGACTGAAGGGTCTCCTCTCAGATGTGGATGATGGAAAATGCAGGGACTGAAGGGTCTCCTGTGTGGGATGTGGATCCTGGAAAGTGCAGGGACTGAAGAGCCTCTTCCCAGATGTGGATCCTGGAAAGTGCAGGGACTGAAGGGTCTCCTGTGTCAGATGTGCCATGGAAAGTGCAGGGACTGAAGGGTCTCCTGTGTCAGATGTGCCATGGAAAGTGCAGGGACTGAATCCTCTCAGATGTGGATCCTGGAAAAGTGCAGGGACTGAAGGATGTCCTGTGTGGGATGTGGATGATGGAAAGTGCAGGGACTGAAGGGTCTCCTCTCTCAGATGTGCCATGGAAAGTGCAGGGACTGAAGAGTCTCTTCCCAGATGTGGATCCTGGAAAGTGCAGGGACTGAAGGGTCTCCTGTGTGGGATGTGGATCCTGGAAAGTGCAGGGACTGAAGAGCCTCTTCCCAGATGTGGATCCTGGAAAGTGCAGGGACTGAAGGGTCTCCTCTCAGATGTGCCATGGAAAGTGCAGGGACTGAAGGGTCTCCTGTGTCAGATGTGGATGATGGGAATTGCAGGGACTGAAGGGTCTCCTGTGTGGGATATGGATCCTGGAAAGTGCAGGGACTGAATCTTCTCAGATGTGAATGATGGACAGTGCAGGGACTGAATCCGCTCAGATGTGGATCCTGGAAAGTCCATGGACTGAAGGGTCTCCTTTGTCAGATGTGCCATGGAAAGTGCAGGGACTGAAGGGTGTCCTGTGTGGGATGTGGATGATGGAAAGAATAGAAGTATTTTACAGACTAGAAGTATCTTACAGAATATTTTACGGACTTGAAGTATTTTACAGCATAAAATATTTTGCAGGATGTTTTACAGAATTTTTGAAGGGTTTTACAGAATTTTAAAAATATTTTATGGGGTTTTTTTAAGGATTTTACAGATTTTTTTTTTTAAGGATTTTACAGAATTTTTAAACGATTTTATGGAATTTTTTTAAAGATCTTACAGGATTTTTAAAGGATTTTGCGAATCGGGTTTTTTTTAAGGATTTTACAGAATTTGTAAAGGATTTTATGGAACTTTTTAAAAAGATTTTACAGGATTTTTAAAGGATTTTGCGAATTGTTTTTTTTAAGGATTTTACAGAATTTTTAAATGATTTTATGGAACTTTTTTAAAGGATTTTACAGGATTTTTAAAGGATTTTGCGAATCATTTTTTTAAGGATTTTACAGAATTTTTAAACGATTTTATGGAACTTTTTAAAAAGATTTTACAGGATTTTTAAAGGGTTTTGTGAATCTTTTTTTTTAAGGATTTTACAGAATTTTTAAACGATTTTATGGAATTTTTTAAAGGATTTTACAGAATTTTTTAAGGATTTTACAGAACTTTTTTTAATGATCTTACAGTATTTTTAACAGATTTTGTGAATTGTTTTTTTTAAGGATTTTACAAAATTTTTAAACAATTTCATGGAATTTTTTTTTTGAAGACCTTACAGGATTTTTAAAGGATTTTGCGAATTATTTTTTTAAAGGATTTTACAGAATTTTTAAACGATTTTATGGAATTTTTTAAAGGATTTTACAGAATTTTTTAAGGATTTTATGGAATTTTTTTAAAGATCTTACAGGATTTTTAAAGGATTTTGCAAATTGGTTTTTTTAAGGATTTTACAGAATTTTTAAACGATTTCATGGAATTTCTTAAAAGATATTACAGAATTTTTAAAGGATTTTGTGAATCAGTTTATTTTAAGAATTTTACAGAATTTTTAAAGGATTTTATGGAACTTTTTTTAAAGATCTTACAGGATTTTTAATGGATTTTGCGAATTGGTTTTTTTTAAGGATTTTACAGAATTTTTAAACGATTTCATGGAATTTTTTTTAAAGATCTTACAGGATTTTTTAAGGATTTTAGGGAATTTTTTTTAAAGATTTTACAGAATTTTTAAAGGATTTTATGGAACTTTTTTAAAAGATTTTACAGAATTTTTAAAGGATTTTGAGAATTGGGTTTTTTTAAGGATTTTACAGAATTTCTAAACGATTTTATGGAATTTTTTTAAAAGATTTTACAGGATTTTTAAAGGATTTTGCGAATTGGTTTTTTTTAAGGATTTTACGGAATTTTTAAACGATTTCATGGAACTTTTTTTAAAGATCTTGCAGGATTTTTAAAGGATTTTAGAGAATCATTTTTTTAAGGATTTTACAGAATTTTTAAAGGATTTTATGGAACTTTTTTTAAAGATCTTACAGGATTTTTAATGGATTTTGCGAATTGGTTTTTTTTAAGGATTTTACAGAATTTTTAAACGATTTCATGGAATTTTTTTTAAAGATCTTACAGGATTTTTTAAGGATTTTAGGGAATTTTTTTTAAAGATTTTACAGAATTTTTAAAGGATTTTATGGAACTTTTTTAAAAGATTTTACAGAATTTTTAAAGGATTTTGAGAATTGGGTTTTTTTAAGGATTTTACAGAATTTCTAAACGATTTTATGGAATTTTTTTAAAAGATTTTACAGGATTTTTAAAGGATTTTGCGAATTGGTTTTTTTTAAGGATTTTACGGAATTTTTAAACGATTTCATGGAACTTTTTTTAAAGATCTTGCAGGATTTTTAAAGGATTTTAGAGAATCATTTTTTTAAGGATTTTACAGAATTTTTAAAGGATTTTATGGAACTTTTTTAAAGATCTTACAGAATTTTTTAAGGATTTTGCGAATCTTTTTTTTTAAAGGATTTTACAGAATTTTTAAACGATTTCATGGAATTTTTTTAAAGATCTTACAGGATTTTTAAAGGATTTTGCGAATTGGGGTTTTTTTAAGGATTTTACAGAATTTTCCCCCTGCAGTCCCAAAATGGTAAAACCCCAGGGGGTGGTGACCCTTGAAGTTTTGAGGTTTTACCCAACGGGCCCTTCTGCAAAAATAGAAACATATTGAAATAGAGAATGAAATAAAATATTAGATATTTAGCTGTGAAGGTGTGACTTTGCAAAATGTAAAACTGCTGAAAAGCCTCTGACCAAACTGTGGGCAATTGAGATAAAAAGCTTAGAGAACAGGGAAAAGCTTTTTAGCACGTAGAGAAGGGTGTGTAACCTGAAACTGTTTGAAGTGATAAAACTTTAGGTAACTACTCCATAATGGAAAGAATAGGAGGTAAAACTAGATGTCTATTTAGATAAGGCAGACTGCACAAAGAGTGTGTGTAAAGATAATTTTGAGCCTGCTACTTTCAAACTGTGTAAAAGGCTATGTTATTTCTTGGCTCGGGGGAGTGCTCTGGGGGAGAACACCTGCCCCTTTTGCATCTCCCCGGCCGTAATAAAAGTGCTTTTCAGATTGGCAGAGGTTTCTTTGAATCAATATCCCAAGCAGAACGGAAGAGAAGGTTGTTGTGGAGAGAGGTGGCCACATGGCAACCATCTCACATCGGGTTGGGAGGGGGTTTGGGCTAGGGAATTCGATTTTTTGGGGTTCTCCAAGCATGCCACCCCCTTTTCCCCAGGGAGGCTTCGAGTACAAGAGGGCCATCGTGGACTGCATCATCGGCATCCTGGAGGAGAACCCCGAGAGCAAGGAGGCCGGGCTGGCCCACCTGTGCGAGTTCATCGAGGACTGCGAGCACACCGTGCTGGCCACCAAGATCCTGCACCTGCTGGGCAAGGAGGGGCCGCGCACGCCGGCCCCCTCCAAGTACATCCGCTTCATCTTCAACAGGGTGGTGCTGGAGAACGAGGCCGTCAGGGCCGGTGAGTGGCCACCGCCGCCCGGGGGGGCTTGGGAATTCCCAGCTGGGATTTGGGGAGCTGGGAGTGTGGGAGGGTGGTGGTTCCATAAACACTCCTGGTTTACGGAATTTTTTTAAGGATTTTACAGAATTTTTTAAGGATTTTACAGAATTTTTTAAGGATTTTATAGATTTTTTTTTTTTTTTTTTTAAGAATTTTATAGGGGTTTTTTTAAAGGATTTTACAGAATTTTTAAAGGATTTTATGGAATTTTTTTAAGGGTTTTACAGAATTTTTAAAGGATTTTATGGATTTTTTTTTTTAAGGATTTTACAGGATTTATAAAGGATTTTATGGAATTTATTTTTAAAGATCTTACAGGATTTTTAAAGGATTTTGCGAATTGTTTTTTTAAGGATTTTACAGGAGTTTTAAAGGATTTTATGGAATTTTTAAAAGAATTTTACAGAATTTCTCAAGGATTTTAGAGAATTTTTTTAAGGATTTTAGAGAATTTTTTTAAGGATTTTAGAGAATTTTTTTAAGGATTTTAGAGAATTTTTTTAAGGATTTTACAGGATTTTTAAACGATTTTATGGAATTTTTTTTAAGGATTTTACAGAATTTTTTAAGGATTTTATGGAATTTTTTAAAGGATTTTATGGATTTTTTTTAAGGGTTTTACAGAATTTTTAAAGGATTTTATGGAAATTTTTTTAAGGATTTTGCAGGAGTTTTAAAGGATTTTATGGATTTTTTTTAAGGATTTTACAGGATTTTTAAACGATTTTATGGAATTTTTTTTAAGGATTTTACAGGAGTTTTAAAGGATTTTATGGATTTTATTTTAAAGGATTTTATGGATTTTATTTTAAAGGATTTTATGGAATTTTTTTAAGGAGTTTACAGGATTTTTAAACGATTTTATGGAAATTTTTTTAAGGATTTTACAGAATTTTTAAAGGATTTTATGGATTTTTTTTTTAGGGATTTTACAGGGGGTTTTTTTAAGGATTTTAGAGAATTTTTTTAAGGATTTTAGAGAATTTTTTTAAGGATTTTAGAGAATTTTTTTAAGGATTTTACAGGATTTTTAAACGATTTTATGGAATTTTTTTAAGGAGTTTACAGGATTTTTAAACGATTTTATGGAAATTTTTTTAAGGATTTTACAGAATTTTTAAAGGATTTTATGGATTTTTTTTTAGGGATTTTACAGGGGTTTTTTTTAAGGATTTTATGGAATTTTTTTAAGGGTTTTACAGAATATTTTTAAGGATTTTATGGATTTTTTTTTAAAGAATTTTGTAGGGGTTTTTTTTAGGGATTTTATAGAATTTTTAAAGGATTTTAGAGAATTTCTTTAAGGATTTTACAGAAATTTTTTTAAGGATTTTACAGAAGTTTTAAAGGATTTTATGGATTTTTTTTTTAAGGATTTAACAGAATATTTTTAAGGATTTTAGAGAATTTTTTTAAGGATTTTACAGATTTTTTTTTAAGGGTTTTACAGAATTTTTAAAGGATTTTACAGAATTTTTTAAAGGATTTTACAGATTTTTTTGTAAGGATGTTATGGAATTTTTTTAAGGATTTTACGGAATTTTTTAAGGGTTTTACAGAATTTTCTAAAGGATTTTATGGATTTTTTTGTAAGAATTTTATGGAATTTTTTAAAAGATTTTACAGAATTTTTAAAGGATTTTATGGATTTTTTTTTTTAAGAATTTTATAGGGGTTTTTTTTAAGGATTTTACAGAATTTTTAAAGGATTTTACGGATTTTGATTTTTTAAGGATTTTACAGAATATTTTAAAGGATTTTACAGAATATTTTAAGGATTTTACGGAATATTTTTCAGGATTTTACGGAATATTTTTAAGGATTTTACAGAATATTTTTAAGGATTTTACGGAGTTTTTTTAAGGGTTTTACAGAAGTTTTAAATGATTTTATGGAATTTTTTTTTAAGGATTTTACAGATTTTTTTTAAGGATTTTATGGAATTTTTTAAAAGATTTTACAGAATTTTTTAAGGGTTTTACAGAATTTTTAAAGGATTTTACGGATTTTGGTTTTTTAAGGATTTTACAGAATATATTTTAAGGATTTTACAGAATTTTTTTAAGGATTTTACAGAATTTTTTAAAGGATTTTACAGAAGTTTTAAAGGATTTTATGGATTTTTCTTTTAAGGATTTAATGGAATTTTTTAAAGGATTTTACGGAATTTTTTTAAGGGTTTTACAGAAGTTTAAAGGATTTTATGGATTTTTTTGTTTTTTTAAGGATTTTACAGGGGTTTTTTTAAGGGTTTTACAGAATTTTTAAAGGATTTTACAGAATTTTTTTAAGGATTTTACAGAATTTTTTAAGGATTGTACAGAAATTTTTTTAAGGATTTTACAGAATTTTTTTAAGGATTTTAGAGAATTTTTTTTAAGGATTTTACAGGAATTTTTTTAAGGATTTTACAGAATCTTTAAACGATTTTACAGAATTTTTAAAGGATTTTACGTATTTTTTTTAAGGATTTAACAGAATATTTTTAAGGATTTTACGGAATTTTTTTAAGGGTTTTACAGAATTTTTAAAGCATTTTATGGATTTTTTTCTTAAGGATTTTACAGATTTTTTTTAAGGGTTTTACAGAAATTTTTACGGATTTTACAGAATATTTTTAAGGATTTAACAAGTTTTTTAAGGGTTTTACAGAATTTTTAAATGATTTTATGGAATTTTTTTTAAGGATTTTATGGAATTTTTTTAAGGGTTTTACAGAATATTTTTAAGGATTTTACAGAATTTTTAAAGGATTTTATGGATTTTTTTTTTAAGGATTTTACAGAATCTTTAAAGGATTTTACAGGGGGTTTTTTTAAGGATTTTACAGGATTTTTAAAGGATTTTACAGAATTTATTAAGTATTTTAGAGAATTTTTTTTAAGGATTTTACAGAATTTTTTTTAAGGGTTTTACAGAATTTTTAAAGGATTTTATGGATTTATTTTTTTTAAGAATTTTACAGGGTTTTTTAAGGATTTTATGGATATTTTTTTTAAGGATTTTACGAGGGTTTTTAAACGATTTTACAGAATTTTTTTAAGGGTTTTACAGAATTTTTAAACGATTTTATGGATTTTTTTTAAGGATTTTAAAGGGGTTTTTTTAAGGATTTTACAGAATTTTTTAAGGATTTTACAGCCTAGAAGTATTTTACAGACTAAAAGTATTTTAGAGAAGTATTTGACAGTATAGAAGTACTTCAGGGAATATGTATTTCAGAGAATAGAAGTATTTCACAGAATAAATATTTTACAGGCTAGAAGTATTTTAAAGAATATTTTACAGAATGTGTTTTACAGGATATTTTACAGGGTAGAAATATTTTACAGACTAAAAGTATTTTACAGAATGTATTTTATAGAATATTTCACAGACTAAAAGTATTTTACAGAATGTATTTTATAGAATATTTCACAGACTAGAAGTATTTTAAACAATATTTTACAGAATATTTTACAGACTGGAACTGTTTTAAAGAATATTTCACAGGATATTTTACAGGCTAAAAATATTTTAACGAATATTTCACAGGATATTTTACAGACAGAAAGTATTTTAAAGAATATTTTACAGGATATTTTACAGACAGAAAGTATTTTAAAGAATATTTCACAGGATATTTTACAGACAGAAAGTATTTTAAAGAATATTTCACAGGATATTTTACAGACAGAAAGTATTTTAAAGAATATTTTAAAGAATATTTTAAAGAATATTTTAAAGAATATTTTAAAGAATTTTTTAAAGAATATTTTACAGAATATTTTATAGTCTAGAAGTATTTTACAGAATATTTTACAGAATATTTTACAGAATATTTTAAAGAATATTTTAAAGAATATTTTACAGACTAGAAGTATTTTAAAGAGTATTTTACAGAATATTTTACCGGCTAGAAGTATTTTAAAGAATATTTCACAGGATATTTTACAGACTGGAAGTATTTTAAAGAATATTTCACAGGATATTTTACAGACAGAAAGTATTTTAAAGAATATTTCACAGAATCTTTTACAGACAGAAAGTATTTTAAAGAATATTTCACAGGATATTTTACAGACAGAAAGTATTTTAAAGAATATTTTACAGACTAAAAGTATTTTACAGAATGTATTTTACAGAATAATTTACAGAGCAGAAGTATTTCAAAGAGTATTTTACAGAATATTTTACAGACAAGAAGTATTTTACAGAATATTTTACAGACTAAAAGTATTTTACAGAATATTTTACAGACTAAAAGTATTTTACAGAATATTTTACAGACTAAAAGTATTTTACAGAATATTTTACAGACTAAAAGTATTTTACAAAATGTATTTTACAGAATATTTTACAGGCTAGAAGTATTTTAAAGGATATTTTAAAGAATATTTTACAGAATATTTTACATACCAGAAGTATTTTAAAGAATATTTTACAGAATATTTTACATACCAGAAGTATTTTGCAAAGTATTTTACAGGATATTTTACAGACTAGAAGTATTTTAAACAATATTTTACAGAATCTTTTACAGACAGAAAGTATTTTAAAGAATATTTCACAGGATATTTTACAGACAGAAAGTATTTTAAAGAATATTTCACAGGATATTTTACAGGCTAGAAATATTTTAAAGAATATTTTACAGGATATTTTACAGACAGAAAGTATTTTAAAGAATATTTTACAGAGAAGAAGTATTTTACAAAATGTATTTTACAGAATATTTTACAGGCTAGAAGTATTTTAAAGAATATTTTACAGAATATTTTACATACCAGAAGTATTTTGCAAAGTATTTTACAGGATATTTTACAGACTAGAAGTATTTTAAACAATATTTTACAGAATCTTTTACAGACAGGAAGTATTTTAAAGAATATTTTACAGGATATTTTACAGGCCAGAAGCAACATATCGTCTTCCAGGCCCTTCTTGGAGTGTCTCTTGAAGCTGAGAGGCAATTCCTGCTACTTCCCTGTTTTATTGGGAATCCCCTCTTTCATTTTTATGGAGTCTGTACTTCCCCAAACATCTCCCTCTCCCCTCCGGGGGTGGAATTCCTCCGGGCTCGTGGTTGCTGAGGGGTTTCAGCTCCTTGTGTGGGAAAACCCCCGGATTTATCACATCCCCTGACCCACCACTGACAACACAGGAACAATTTAGCCTTTCCCTCAACTCCAGGATTTATGGGGTGGGGTGGGAAGCTGGGAATCGGGAATTTTGGGGTGCTTTGCCTTTTTTCCCCCCGGCATTCCCTGTTCTCTTCCCCGCTCTCTCTCCAGCCGCCGTCAGCGCCCTGGCAAAGTTTGGGGCCCAGAATGAGAATCTGCTTCCCAGCATCCTGGTGCTGCTGCAGAGGTGAGTTTTGGGGGGGCTGGGGGGGCACAAGGGGAGCAGCGAGGCCGGAATTTGCGCCGGGGTCGTCGATCCCGGCGGGGGAATTGGGAGGTGTCGGTTTTGCGCCTTCCCCGCGAGGCCGGAGGGAGCAGGAACTGCTGGGAACAGGCACGGAAAAGGTGGGATGGGTTGGGGAAGTGTGGGAGTGAGCTGGTCTGGAACATTCCTCGGTGGGTAACAAATCATGGAATCACAGAATGGTTTGATTGGAAGGGACCTTAAAGGTCATCCAGGTCCACCCAGGGACACCTCCCACTATCCCAGGTTGCTCCAACCTGGCCTTGGACACTTCCAGGGATCCAGGGGCAGCCACAGCTTCTCTGGGAAATCCATTCCAGCCCCTTCCCACCCTCCCAGCCAGCAATTCCTTCCCAATATCCCACCTAACCCTGCCCTCTGGCACTGGGAAGCCATTCCCTGTGTCCTGTCCCTCCCTGCCTTGTCCCCAGTCCCTCTCCAGCTCTCCTGGAGCCCCTTTAGGCCCTGCCAGGGGCTCTCAGCTCTCCCTGGAGCCTTCTCTTCTCCAGGGGAACATTCCCAGCTCTCCCAGCCTGGCTCCAGAGCAGAGGGATCCAGTTCCAAAAGCTTCTGTTCATCCTCAGTTTTGGGTGGGAAGGGACTTGAAAAACCACCCAGTTCCAACCCTGACAGCTTCCACTCTCCCAGGTTGCTCCAACCTGGCCTTGGACACTTCCAGGGATCCAGGGGCAGCCACAGCTTCTCTGGGAAATCCATTCCAGCTCCCTCCCCACCCTCCCAGCCAGGAATTCCTTCCCAATATCCAACCTAAATCCCTTTTAGTTTAAAACTGTTCCCCTTTATCCTGTCCCTCCCTGCCCACATAAAAACTCACTTTCCTTCTGCAGAGCTTCCCTACATGTGAACGTTATTATTTGTTAGGCACCCCTTGAAGCAAGAAAATCTATTCCCAGTTTACTCATAAATAAGTTCAGTGTTTGCCTGAGCAGCTCTGGAGTGTTCCCATTTCAGGGCTCTTGTTAAGACATGATTTCATCTCGTTCTCCTGATGTTCCACTTGGGTTTAAACCTCAAGTTAAACTTCAACTCCTGCCTTTCAAACTTTTTGCTTCATTTGCAAATCCCAGAATCAGCTGGGTTGGAAGGGACCTCTGAGATCATCCAGCCCAACCCTTGATCCAACCCCGCCGTGGTTCCCAGCCCGTGGCACTGATGCCACATCCAGTCTGTCCTTAAACACCTCCAGGGATGGAGAATCCCCCACTTCCCTGGGCAGCCCATTCCAATGGCTGAGCACCCTCTCTGCAAAGAAATTCTTCCTGATGTCCAACCTAAACCTCCCCTGGCACAGCTGAAGACCGAGCCCTCTTGTCTTGCTGATGGTTGCCTGGGAAAAGAGCCCAACCCCCCCCGGCTCCCCCCTCCTGGCAGGGAGTTGCAGAGAGTGAGGAGGTCTCCCCTGAGCCTCCTCCTCTCCAGGCTGAGCCCCCCCAGCTCCCTCAGCCTCTCCTCCCAGCACTTGGGCTCCAGTCCCTTCCCCAGCCTGGCTGCTCTTCTCTGCCCCTGCTCCAGCCCCTCCAGGGCCTTCCTGAGCTCAGGGCCCAGAGCTGGACACAGCACTCCAGGGGTGGCCTCCCCAGCGCCCAGCCCAGGGGCACAAGCCCTGCCCTGCTCCTGCTGCCACACTCTTCCTCAGCCAGCCCAGCAGCCCTTGGCCCTCTTGCCCCCCTGGCCACCCTCGGGCTCCTCTTCAGCTCCCTGCCCAGCCCAACTCCCAGCTCCCTTCCTGCCTGGCTGCTCTCCAGCCCCTCTGGCCCAGCCTGCAGCTGCAGGGGCTTCTTGTGGCCCAAGGGCAGGACCCGGCCCTTGGCCTTGGGGAACCTCAGCCCCTTGCAATCAGCCCATGGATCCAGCCTGGCCAGGGCCCTCTGCAGAGCCCTCCTGCCTTCCAGCACATCAACACTCCCCCAGCTTGGGGTCACCTGCAATGTGCTGATGGTTCCCTCCATCCCCTCACCTAAATCATCAGTAAAGACATTAAACAGGACTGGGCCCAGCACTGATCCCTGAGGACACCACTCGCTGCCAACGCACTGAGGGAACTCTGAGTGTTGTTCCAATATCAAGTCCAGCCTTTCCAGTGCCACTTTAAGCTCAGCTCTGGGCTCTCCTGGGCTGAGCCTTGCCCTGCTGTCCCCCCAAATCCAGGTGCATGATGGACAGCGACGACGAGGTGCGGGACAGAGCCACCTTCTACCTGAACGTGCTGCAGCAGAGGCAGCTGGCCCTGAACGCCGCCTACATCTTCAACGGTCAGTGAGAGGGACAAAACACTTCTGAGCTCTTCTTTCACAGGTTAATTCTGGTTTTAGCCCTTGCTGAGAACGGCAGAGTCAGCCAAGTGTGGTGTGGATTGGCTGGGAAACGGGGCCGGGAGTCTGAGCTGGGCTTTTCTCACTGACTGGGCCTTCACCTGGGACGGGTTTCTTGACCTTTGCTCCGTCTTTTTTCCGTGACAAAACAAGGAGAACACGTCTTGCTGCCAGCCTTGGCTGTAATATTGCTTTACTATCTCTAACTGAAAGTTCATGGGAGCAGAGTGACACCTTTGAGATCCTCGCTGCGTGACTTTGCTCGAGGCAAATGTTTACCCTTGCCAGCTTTGTGTCACCTCCAGAGCAGGTTGGTTTATCCTGCCCAGTGTCTCCAAGCGCTCTGTGTGTGTTTGTCACCAGGAAAAGAGCTTTTATCACCCCTGTGGGCCCATTCCTGCTCTTCACACCCAGTTTTCCTGCCTTTTTTTTGCCTTGCAGGGCTGACAGTGTCCGTCCCTGGGATGGAGAAGGCCCTGCACCAATACACCCTGGAGCCCTCAGACAAACCCTTTGACATGAAAACAGTCCCTCTGGCCACGGCCCCGATCTTCGAGCAGAAAGCAGGTACCACTTTAGGCTGGGCCTAGATGGGGTGTAGGCCCAGCTCAGAGCCTTCAGGGCGTTGTTGTTCTCCTGATCTCGTTACCAGAGGCAGGTCTGTGCATAATCAGGGTTTATTAGTTCACAGCCTTTGGAAGAACTCCCTTCCAGAAGTGCTGAGTCACTTCCCTGGCTTTCTACCACGTCCTTTTGCACAACTCCTTTTGCATTCTGACTTTGCACAGTGTTTTAAGAAAAGCTTTGTGGCTTTTTTTTTTTTCCTCCCCCCCCTTTTCCTCCTCCTTCTGTTTTTTTTACCAGGCTAAAATGTGGTTTATTTCTCTCCATAAAATCCAATATTTCCTCACAAAAATTAAAAAAAAGGATATTTCAGTGTGAGAGAAGACCTGGGCTGGAAGTGGTTTGCAGCAGGACATGTGGGGAACCAACATGTTAAGGAATTTTTGGTGGAGATATGGCAGAGTTTTGGTGTAGTTGAGAGCACAAAGCCTTTGTTTTTTCTCCCCAGAGATTGCCCTGGTGACCAACAAACCCGAGAAAGTGGCTCCTTCACGCCAGGATATATTTCAAGGTAGGAGAGGAGCAGTGAGTTTCCAGAACTTTCTGACAGGAGAGCTGGAGAGGGACTGGGGACAAGGCAGGGAGGGACAGGACACAGGGAATGGCTTCCCAGTACCAGAGAGCAGGGTCAGGTGGGATACTGGGAAGGAATTGCTGGCTGGGAGGGTGGGGAGGGGCTGGAATGGATTTCCCAGAGAAACTGTGGCTGCCCCTGGATCCCTGGGAGTGTCCAAGGCCAGGCTGGAGCAACCTGGGATAGTGGGAGGTGTCCCTGTCCATGGAACTGGATGATCCTTCATTTTCCTTCCCACCCAAACCACTCTATGATTCCATGATTCAGCTTTTCCAACCTCCAGCTCACACAACCCTTGCTCTCCTCTCTCCATTTCCCCAGGACCCCTCAGGGGGCTCTTCCCACCCCCAGGAGCCCTCAGGGGGCTCTTCCCACCCCACTCACTCCCAGAGGAGGACCTGGAGGGGCAGGACACAGGGAATGGCTTCCCAGTGCCAGAGGGCAGGGTTAGGTGGGATATTGGGAAGGAATTGCTGTCTGGGAGGGTGGGGAGGGGCTGGAATGGATTTCCCAGAGAAGCTGTGGCTGCCCCTGGATCCCTGGAAGTGTCCAAGGCCAGGCTGGAGCAACCTGGGATAGTGGGAGGTGTCCCTGCCTTCAGTTCTCCTCCAACCCAAACCATTCCTTGATCCTGTGACGCCTTGGGATGATCCCCACGGGTGGGAGCAGCGGACAATCCCATCCTTAACCTTCATCTTCTCCTCCCTCCCCAGAACAACTGGCAGCTATCCCAGAATTCCAGAGCCTGGGGCCTCTGTTCTGGTGCTCCGAGCCCGTCCAGCTCACGGAAGCAGAGACCGAGTACTTCGTGCGCTGCGTCAAACACGTCTTCCCGAACCACATCGTCTTCCAGGTGAGGGATCTCCCTGGCTCTTCCCGGGATGGGAGGGAGCTGGGGGGTGGCTGCTGCCTGCCAGGGGAGCGTTTTCAGGGAATAACCCTCCACGGGGAATGTTTTTGTCCTGTGCTCTGCCGCAGTTCGACTGCACCAACACGCTCAACGACCAGCTCCTGGAGAGGGTCACGGTGCAGGTGGAGCCGTCGGACGCCTACGACGTGCTCTGCTGCATCCCAGCTCCCAGCCTGGCCTACAACCAGCCTGGGATGTGCTACACCCTGGTCAGGATCCCCCAGGACGACCCCACTGCAGGTACCCCTTGGGAGGGATCATCTGTGCACCAAATCCCTCCAAGGAAAGGTTTGGAGGACACCCAAGCGTTTGGGGTTTGGCATCCCGGGATTCTCACAGGGTTTTGGGTGGAACCCAAGTGTGTGTGCAAAGGATTTGAGGTGGTTTTTAAACAGTCAGTGGTGTTGGGTGGTTAAAACTGGGATTTAAAGGAGATTTGAGAGGGTGCAGGTGGTGGAAACTGGAATTGAGTACCCGGAATGAAGGCAAGGAGCACATGAACATTTGGGGATGGTCAAGATCAGAACCAGTCAAAGGAAAATGCAAACACTAAAAAATAATGCAAATCATAAAAATATTAGTAGTCTAGGACTCTATATAACTGGCCAGTGGAATTATTCCTCTCTTTAGTGAGTTAGAATCAACTGTGAAATGTAGGAATGGGACTTTCCTGGCCACGAGACTTCCCTTTCTCTCTTTTATTCCTCACCACTGGATCTGCAGTGGGTTTAACATGACTCAGCTCGTCAGTGCAGTGGTTGTTGCTTTAATAGCAGGCAAGATCAGGACTAACCAGAATTCCCTGAACTCTGCATCGTGCTCCACTTGGCCGAAATCCTGGTGGAATCCCTCCTGGATCCCACTGGGGATCAGGGTGCTTGTTATCCCACAACCCTTTGGCCTTCCCCTTAAAATCAGCGTATTTCTGATGGAAATTGAGTTCAGTTCTGATGGAATTGAATCCCTGAAATCAAGGAAAACAAATCAAGGAAAAAATCAAGGAAAAAAATCAAGGAATAAAATCAAGGAAAAAAACTCAAGGCGAGGAGCACGTTCGAAAGTGTGAACGTTTGGTGATGGTCAAGATCAGAACCAGTCAAAGGAAAATGCAAACACTAAAAAATAATGCAAATCATAAAAATATTAGTAGTTTAGGACTCTACAGAATTGACCAGTGGAATTATTCCTCTCTTTAGTGAACTAGAATCGACTGTGAAATGTAGGAATGGGATTTTCCTGGCCACGAGACTTCCCTTTCTCTCTTTTATCCCTCACCACTGGATCTGCAGTGGGTCTAACATGACTCAGCTCGTCAGTGCAGTGGTTGTTGCTTTAATAGCAGGCAAGATTAGGACTAATCAGAATTCCCTGAACTCTGCATCGTGCTCCACTTGGCCGAAATCCTGGTGGAATCCCTCCTGGATCCCACTGGGGATCAGGGTGCTTGTTATCCCACGGCCCTTTGAACTTCCCCTTAAAATCAGCGTATTTCTGATGGATACTCATTCCAGTCTCTGGGGTTTTTTTTGGGGGGAAGGGAGGGCTCTGGCACTGATTATCCCAGATTTCTCTCTCTGCTTCCCAGTGTCCTGCACCTTCAGCTGCACCATGAAGTTCACGGTGCGGGACTGCGACCCCAACACGGGGGTGCCAGAGGAGGATGGCTACGAGGATGAGTACGTGGTGAGTCCAGGCTCTGCTTCCTGTTCCCCTTGCCCTGTGGAGACAGGATTGGTGGGGGCAGGCAGGGGAAAAAAAAGAAGGAATGATTTCCACTGTTTGTTTTCACAGTCAGTCTTTCCCACCCCAAGCTTTCGCACTTCTGTTTAGCGTGGAAATAGAAGTCAGGTGTCAGGAAGTGTTGGGAGAAGAGAAGGATCCAGGAAAACCTTGGAGCCCCTTGCAGGGCCTAAAGGGGCTCCAGGAGAGCTGGAGAGGGACTGGGGACAAGGCAGGGAGGGACAGGACACAGGGAATGGCTTCCCAGTGCCAGAGGGCAGGGATAGGTGGGATATTGGGAAGGAATTGCTGTCTGGGAGGGTGGGGAGGGGCTGGAATAGAATTCCCAGAGAAGCTGTGGCTGCCCCTGGATCCCTGCAAGTGTCCAAGGCCAGGATGGAGCAACCTGGGATAGTGGGAGGTGTCCCTGGATGGAACTGGATGATCCTTCAGTTCCCTTCCAACCCAGCCCAGTGTCATTCCATGGATCCTGAGGAAATCTCTCCCAGTGGATGCCCAGTGAGGGCTACAAAGGGCTTTAAGCCACAAAGTGAACCTGATTTTCTGTTCTCTTTTAGTCCCTTCTGTGTGGATGTTTTTCATGTTTACAAATGACCAGAATAAACCCAGTTTTCCCCCATTTTTAGGAGCCACTGTCACGTGCTTCTCCCAAAATTCAAGCCAGGCATGGCAGAGCTGTCCTGGCAAAACACTGCTGGATCTTTCCCTTCCCAGGGTGAGGCTCCTTTCCTGCCACTGCCCTGAAAATCTCCCTCCCTTTTCCCCTCAGCTGGAAGACTTGGAAGTGACCGTGTCCGACCACATCCAGAAGGTTTTAAAGCCCAACTTTGCAGCAGCCTGGGAAGAAGTGGGAGATGACTTTGAGAAGGAAGAGACCTTTGCCCTCAGTTCCATCAAAACCCTCGATGGTGAGACAGACAGCCCCTCATTTGTTGGTGGTAAATCTGCCAGGCTGGGATATATATTTTTAGGGAATTAACCTGGAGGTAATTTCCTTTTTCCATCCCTGAATGCAGAAGCTGTCAACAACATCGTGAAGTTCCTGGGAATGCAGCCCTGTGAGAGGTCGGATAAAGTGCCGGAGAACAAGAATTCCCACACTCTTTACTTGGCTGGTGAGTGTTCCCTGCTGCTGGATCCCACGTTGCCACGTCCCCACAGATTTCTGCTGAAGGAAGGGAAATTATTTGGGAGGTTCTGCTCTTCTTTTGGGAGCTTTTGCTCTGTAGAAAAGAGGGGGTTTTTTTCCTGTGAAAGGCTGCAGTGAAGCAGTAAGTTGGATCCTGCTGTCTTGGATGTGCTCAGGCTGAGCTCTGTGTCTCTGGGATTGGAGGAATTCTGCCCGTGGAATCCTCTGGACTGAGAACTTCCAGAGCAGACACCCAAATAAATTCCCTGCCTGGGGTTATCTCAGAAGGGCAGTTCCAGGATCATCTCCTTCCCAAGGTCCTGTCACTAAAGACACTTCCTGGACTGCCCTGCAGCACCGCACCCACAGCTTCTCCTGGAATCAGGGAATCATTTGGGTTGGAAAAGCCCTCTGAGATCATGGAGTCCAACCAGCCCCAGCAGTGCCAAGGCCACCACTGACCATGTCCCCAAGTGCCACATCCACAGGGCTTTGAAATCCCTCCAGGGATGGGGACTCCACCCTGTTCCAAGGCCTGACCACCCCTTCCATGAGGAAATTCCTCCTGGTGTCCAACCTGACCCTCCCCTGGCCCAGCCTGAGGCCGTTCCCTCTCCTCCTGTCCCTTGTTCCCTGGCAGCAGAGCCCGACCCCCCCCGGCTCCCCCCTCCTGGCAGGGACTTGCAGAGCCAGAAGGTCCCCCCTGAGCCTCCTTTGCTCCAGGATGAGCCCCCCCAGCTCCCTCAGGAATTCTCCAGCCCCTTCCCAGCTCCCTTCGCTTCCCTGCACAACCGAGGGACCAGGTCCCAGCACCAGGGCACAATCCCTCCCCTAGCCTTGCTGGCCACACTATTCCCGACACAATCCAGGTGCCAGTGGCCTCCTGCCCCACTGGGCACACCCAGGCCACTGTCACCAGCCCCCCCAGGGCCTTTCCCAGCTTCCCAGCCCCTCTCCCCCCACCCTGGAGCTCCGCGGGGTCGGAGCGACCCATCGGGGCAGCGACTCCTCTGCCTCGCTGTCGGCTGCTGGGTTAGGCCTGGCTCAGAGCCTCTCCTAAGCCCAGCCCTGCCTGTCTTTGCCCCCAGGTGTGTACAGGGGCGGCTGTGACGTGCTGGTGAGGGCCAGGCTGGCGCTGGGGGACGGGGTGACCATGCAGGTGACGGTGAGGAGCAAGGACGAGGCGGCCGTCGACGTCATCCTGGCGGCCGTGGGCTGAGGCCGAGCCGGGCCCTGGCCCCTGGAGAGGCCTGGCTGTCCTTTTGCATGTGGGTTTTACTCCTCAAAAATCTGGGAAGATATTTTGTACGAGGTCCCATTCTCGGTGGCTTGGCCGTTCCCACATCCCCTTCCCTCCATGTCACACATTCCCACTTAATTTATGGGAAGGGAAAAGGGGGGCGTGTGCAGGTGGGTGAGGAAATGGGAGTCAGGCTTTTTTTTTTTTTTTTCTTTTTTTTTTTTTTGTCCAAAATCGGTTTTTATTACCAGAAAATAACCCCTGGTTCGAGCGGCGGGGTTCCTACGAATCGCTGTTAATAAAATAGAGATTTCTTGTTCTGGTTCTGCCTGGTTTTCAGCCCAGGAAAAGAAAAAAAAAACAAAAAACAAACCCAGCCCGTTTTGTTCAACAAAAAAAGCCCCTTATTCCCAGATTAAATTCCCAACATAGGCTGGTAAAAAAACCCACAGGGAAAACCTGCAGGTTGACGGTGCCTTCGTGGTTCTTCCTGGTGGGAAAATCCATGTGCAAAGGAGATGGAACTTCATCTCCTGAGGCAGGTTTATGTCAGGTAATTCCCAACACCGGTGCAGCCTGTACTGGGCTGGAATGGGAAACATCCCATAGCAAAAACTGGGAAGGGGAGGGGACGGAGGGACCTCTCTGCTGCTGAGCTGGTGTTTCTTTACCAAGCCAGGGTGAGGGAGGAAGGAAGAAACACTGATTTAATGCCGAGTTCACCTCTAAATCCAGGGTTAGGCCGGTCCAGAGGGTGGGAGAGCTGTTGGCATCCCGGAACTCTTTGCTTTTCCCACACCTGCCTGATGTTTTCCCGGTGTTCCAAAGGGTTTAACTGCCCGAGTGCAGCCCTGAGTTCAAAGTGTTGGCTCTGGGAGGTAAAGCCAAGGTTTTTTCCTGCCCCCCAAAGCCTGACTGGGAAGCAAAGAGCAAGAACTGGAGCGGCAGCAGCTCAGAAGGAGTTGATGAAGTTGAGGTACGAGTTCAGGAATCCCGTGGGATCCTCCAGCTGGGGATAGTGGCTGATGTGGTCATCCAGCACGGACACTGTGGACATGGGAAGCAGCTTCCTGTGGGAAGAGTGGAGCAAGGTTAGTTAAGCTTAAGCTTAAGCACAGGACCAGCAGCAGGCTCAGCCCGGTGCCACCAGTGAGGAGGGCAGGGCTGGGATTCCACCCAGAACGTGGATTTGGGATCAAAAAAAGCCCCAGTTGGCCAGTCTTCCGAGTGCTGGATTTCCCCCAGGTTAGTTTGGAGGAGAAAATTCCCTCGGGGATTAAATCTTCCCTCTGTGGTTTTAAAATTTGGCACTGGGGGTTTTTTGGTGCCTAAAATAGGGAAACAGTTCCCAAACTGCACAAGGCTCCGACTTGGAGTCGCTTGGTTCCAGGTGGGAATTAAGAACAGCCTCTGTGAGAACGGGATTGGAGGGAAAGGCAGCCAAAATATCCCTTGGAATGAGGCCCCAGGGGCACATTCCCACTGGGTGGTGGGTGGGATCTTGCCTGTAAAGCTGGAGAAACTCCGGGTGTGGATTCACAGGGTCCAGGGGGCCGTAGATGAGATGCACTGGGAGAGAGAAGAACGAGGAATTTACGCCCAAGGGCATCCCTAAATTTAGCCAAGGGCCAAATTCCCCCCTCACGTGGAGCTTGGGAAGCTTCCAGTGGAACCCTGAGCAATCCAGGGGCTCCAACAGCCTCCGGTGTCCTGGTTGGAACTTCCCTGGAGCAGCACCTGGAATGAGCCTCTCAGGGAATGTCGCTCCGCTCAGCGGGACAAACTTCCCTTGCCAAGGTGTGGCTGAGCCTTGAGCTGGAAGTTTGGGATGTTCCCCCTGGATTGGAGCTCCATCATCATCACCGGGATGACGGGAAGCTCCGGCGAGGAGCGGGAGGGGACAGTTCCCACCGATCCCAAGCAGGAAAGGAAGAGATTCCAGGGATTCCTACTCACGTGGGACAGAGGTGGACACCAGAGCCCCGACCCAGCGGCCACTGTGCTGCTTCCTCTCGTTGATGTACTGCAAAACACTGAGGAGAAATCCCTGGTTACAGACATTCCAGGGGTGGCACAGCCTGGGATTTGCTCCCGGGGCCACGGATGGTGAGGGGGGATCTGCATCTCCCATGGATCTCCCTGGGACAGCAGCACCACAACAGCATCCCAGAGTTCAGTGACTCGGTTCTTCCAGGGGGAGGAAAGGAGAGAAGGACACACTGAACAGGGATGCTGGACTCACAGCCAAGAGATCCTCCTGAACTCCCCAAACTGGAGCAAACAGGACCTTCCCAAACTGGAGCAAACAGGACCTTCCCAAAATCCCAAACAAACAGGTCCTTCCCAAACTCCCAAACTGGAGCAAACAGTGCTTCCAAAACTCCCAAACTGGAGAAAAGAGGACCTTCCCAAACTGGAGAAAAGAGGACCTTCCCAAACTGGAGAAAAGAGGACCTTCCCAAACTGGAGCAAACAGGTCCTTCCCAAACTGGAGCAAATGAGTCCTTCCCAAACTGGAGTAAACAGGTCCTTCCCAAACTGGAACAAACAGGTCCCTCCCAAACTGGTGCTTCCCAAACTCCCAACCTGGAGCAAACAGGACCTTCCCAAACTCCCCAAACTGGAGCAAACAGGACCTTCCCAAACTGGAGGAAACAGGTCCTTCCAGAATTCCCAAACTGGAGCAAACAGGACCTTCCAAAACTCCCCAAACTGGAGCATGCAGATCTTTCCAAAACTCCCAAACTGGAACAAGCAGGTCCTTCCTAAACTTCCAAATAGGAGCAAACGGGTCCTTCCCAAACTCCCAAACTGGAGATTTGGCACTGGGACTTCTGGGAATGGCCCAGAAGATCAAGGTCATTCAAATCCAGAGGCAAAGCTCTCCTGGGACAATTCCAAGGGATCCATTCACTTGCCACAGATTTATCTCCAGTCCTTGAACACAACACCCCCCCCCCAGTCCAAGCCCTTGACTTCCAAAGATGAAATAATTCCCACATTGGATCATTTCAGGCTCAGATCCAATTCCAAACTTTATTTCCCTGCCCTGCATCATCCCAGTGGGAACTCCTGCTCCCACATCACACCCCAGCTCTTTTTTTTGGGATGAAGATGATCCCAGGCTCCAACAGAAGCAGCTGGAGGCTCTGGAGAGCTTGGATGAACTCTGGGAATCTCGGAGCAGGTGTCCCAACTAATCCCCTGCAGGAATTCACGGTGACCTACCTGTCCATGACGAGATTCCCGTCGTTATTCCGCACCGCCGTCCACATATCCCAGAATTCCGCCTGGGAGGGCTGTGTGTGGGGCCCAAAAACTGCTCCAAGCCTGGGAAAAAAAGGGAGTTTGGAGAGGGCTTTTTGGGGGAAAAATCCCTAAAGGCAGGGCTTGGGTGGGGTTTTGTTGCCTCTGGAAGGTGGAATTCCCGTCCTTGTGGGAGAGAAGGAAAGCAGGGAAAAAGCCATGGGGTGGTTTATTATTAGCCCAGCCTGGAGAGTGAATGGCCTGGAAGGTCAAGGTTCAAATCCAGAGGAAAATCTCTCCTGGGATGGTGCCAGGGAATGCCCTCACCTGCCCCAACACCTGCTAATTCATGGAATCGTGGAATGGTTTGGCTTGGAAAAGACCTTAAGGATCATCCAGTTCCATGGGCAGGGACACCTCCCACTATCCCAGGTTGCTCCAACCCGGCCTTGGACACTTCCAGGGATCCAGGGGCAGCCACAGCTTCTCTGGGAAATCCATCCCAGCCCCTCCCCACCCTCCCAGCCAGGAATTCCTTAGAATTCCCGCTTCCCTGCTCGGCTCCCATCCCTGTGGACTGTTCCCAGCTCACCCTCTGGAGAAGAAGAAGAAGTTCATCAGGCGCAGGAGGAGGGGGGACAGCAACCCCCCGTCCTGGAGGAGCTGGGGAGCAAGGAGAACAGGAGATGGGACACACGGATCAATCCTGTCTCCATGGAGAGCTTTTCCCACAATCCCTGACCCCGGAGACACCCACAAGGTCTCCTGGTGGGACACTGGTGTTTATTTGGGATACTGGGAGTCAGGCTGGACAGAGAGGGGAGCAGCTCACCTTCTGGATGAACCTGGGGTGGTATGTTTCCTGAAAAATCCCTGGAAGGAGGCAGGAAAACAGAGCTGTAAATCCACAGGTGCTTTGCTTCCCATTTCCCGGTCTCTCCCCGTCCTCGTGGGGCCATGGAATGTGGGACAGGGAGCCAGGATTGGACTCCTAATCACAACACCTTAATTGTGCTTCCCTTGGGATTCAGGCGAGGGAGATGGGAAGGCCACCCTATCCCACGGATCCCAATCCCATGGATCCCCATCCCGCCTCTCCAGGCGACCCTCACCTCCGTTGGATAAGCAGAGGCTGTTGATCAGGATGCTCCCGGTTTTATTGTGCTCGTACCTGGGGACACCAGGGGAGAAGGTGGAACACATCCAAGACCTCTCCAGGATCCAAGGAATGACCGCCCAGGAGGTCACATGGACACTGCCAGGTCATCCCTGGATCCCTGCTGGGATTTGGATGGGTGGGACCCTCGGGAATGACACGCCCTGAGAGCTCTCGGCCTTGGGAGGGACGAGGAAAAGGGGGATCCCACGGATTGCTGGGAATCATCTCCATGGGGACAAGAAGAGGTGACAGGGGTTGGAATTGTCTCCATGGGGACAAGGGGTGCCAGGGGTTGGAAGGGTTGGAATGGTGTCCACGGGGACAACAAGGAGTGCCAGGGGTTGGAATTGTCTCTGTGGGGACAAAAAGGAGTGTCAGGGGTTGGAATTGTCTCCATGGGGACAACAAGGGGTGCCAGGGGTTGGAATGATCTCCTTGAGGATAACAAGGGGTGCCAGGGGTTGGAATTGTCTCCAAGGGGACAACAAGGGGTGCCAGGGGTTGGAATGGTGTCCATGGGGACAACAAGGAGTGTCAGGGGTTGGAATTGTCTCCATGGGGGTACCAGGGGTTGGAATGGTGTCCGTGGGGACAACAAGGGGTGCCAGGGGTTGGAAGGGTTGGAATTGTGTCCGTGGGGACAACAAGGAGTGCCAGGGCTTGGAATCCCCTCCATGGGGACAACAAGGAGTGCCAGGGGTTGGAATTGTCTCTGTGGGGACAACAAGGAGTGTCAGGGGTTGGAATGGTGTCCATGGGGACAACAGGGGGTGCCAGGGGTTGGAATGGTGTCCATGGGGACAACAAGGGGTGCCAGGGGTTGGAATTGTCTCCATGGGGACAACAAGGAGTGCCAGGGATTGGAATCACCTCCATGGGGACAACAAGGAGTGCCAGGGGTTGGAATTGTCTCTGTGGGGACAACAAGGAGTGTCAGGGGTTGGAATGGTGTCCGTGGGGTGCCAGGGGTTGGAATGATCTCCATGAGGATAACAAGGAGTGCCAGGGGTTGGAATTGTCTCCATCGGGACAAAAAGGAGTGCCAGGGGTTGGAACGGTCTCCGTGGCGTGTCAAGGGTTGGAATGGTGTCCACGGGGACAAGAAGGGGTGCCAGGGATTGGAATGGTCTCCATGGTGCGTCAAGGGTTGGAATGGTGTCCATGGGGTGCCAGGGGTTGGAATGACCTGTGGAGCAGCTCCTGGGCCACCGTGTCCCCGTAGTCGTGGGCCAGGAGGTTGATCCGGTGGCGCTGGAGGCCGAGGTGCCACGCGAGCCCTTCCACGACGTCGGCCTGCTCGAAGATGGAATAGCGGTGGGGCCTCTGGAAAAGCAGGAGAGGGGCCCCAGTGAGAGCCTGAGCCCACAAATCCCGGGAGAAACCCCCAAATGGGATGGAGACCAGGAGTTTGTGACCCTGGATTGAGCAATGGAATGTCCTGGATCACCGGTGGTGTCCACACTGTCCATGCTCCAAAGGGATCAAGGAATGCTTTGGGATCATGTCAAACCCCACAAATTCCAGGAGAAAGCCCCAAATGGAGGAATATCAACAGGAGACCAGCAGTTTGTGATCCTGGATCATCTGGATGTCCTGGATCACTGGTGGTGTCCACACTGTCCGTGCTCCAAAGGGATCCAGGAATTCTTTGGGATCATCAAACCCAAGTGAGGCCCCACCACAAACCTCCCTCGTCCCTCCCACTGATCCCTGTTATCCTACGTCTTATCCCTTTTCCGGGTGTAAATGGGAGGGAAAACTGAGCTCCAAAATGCCTGGATCTGGAGCTGGAAAGCATCCAGGAAAACCCTCCTCCCGGGGATACTCACGGGCTTGTCGCTGAAGCCAAATCCCAGGAAATCCAGGGCGATCACCCGGTGGAAGCGCTGGGTCAGCCCTTCCCAGATCTGGGAAGAGGGAGAAATCCATGAAAAAAGCATCTGGAAGGAGCATCAGGGATTGCTCCACCCCGGGAGCATCTTCCAGCTCCGGGAAAACAGCGGGAGCTCCGAATTTCCCAATAAACAGCTGGACCATCCCAAAAAAACCCAAACCCTCTCCAGTAAATAGCCGTGGGTCTTTCCCAGCTTTGGGATGGAGCGTGGGGATGTGAGGAGAGCTTGGATCCCGTGCGGGGTTGTTGGGAGAGGAAGAACAGGGCGGGTATCCCGGAGTGGGGCCTCCGGAAGGAATCGGGAATTCTCCTCTGGAGCGGGGCTGACTCGCCCCCCTGGGATGTGCCCCCGGCTGCCCTCACCTTGCTCCAGTCGTAGCTGGAAGTGGGGAATCCATGCAGCAGGATCACGACGTCGGAGCTTCCGACGGCGCCGCCCGAGTCTGCGGAGGGAATCGGCTTTTCCCACGGAATTCCCATGGAATTCCTCCCTTCCAGGACGGGCTTTGGGTCCCGCTCAACGGCACGGAGGCGCCTCTCCCCCCGCTCCCCAAAACCAGGGATGGGGTTGATTCCTTCCCACCACGACTTCCCAGTGGGAAATCCAGGGATTTATTCATCCCGAATTATTTGGAGCTGCCTCGGTGAGCAACTGCTGCTCTGGGAAAAAAGGGTTCCCGGAATCTCCTCCGTGCTGGGATCCATCGGAGGCGCTTGGGATCCTTCCCAACACCCCCGAGGGGCAGGAACAGACATTCCCCAAGGTTTGGGGTCGTCCTGATTTTGGGGTCTGAGGGGGGATGTGGATCCCATTTGGGGTCTGAGGGGGGACATGGATCCTATTTGGGGTCTGAGGGAGATGTGAATCCCATTTGGGGTCTGAGGGGGGACATGGATCCCATTTGGGGTTTGAGAGGATGTGAATCCCATTTGGGGTCTGAGGGGCATGTGGATCCCATTTGGGGTTTGAGGGGGGATGTGAATCCCATTTGGGGTTTGAGGGGCATGTGGATCCCATTTGGGGTCTGAGGGGGGATGTGAATCCCATTTGGGGTCTGAGGGGAGACATGGATCTCATTTGGGGTCTGAGGGGGGACGTGGATCCCATTTGGGGTCTCAGTGCTTTGCTGCAGCCCCGCCGGCTCCAGGCAGTGGCTCCTCTTGGATCCATTCCATTTTGGGATGGATTTTCCCTCGGGAACACCCCAGGGCCCCCATTCCCACTCCCCAGCGGGATGATCCCGACGATCCCACCATCCCGTCACCTCTGTAGAAGATGTTCCGGCCCTTGTAGGTGAAGAAGGTTCCGGAGGCTCTCCAGGAGCGCAGGGGGGGGGAGGGCTGGGGCGGGGGGAGGTGCAGGTACACGGCCAGGAGGGGCACCCCCAGCAGCCCCACCTGCACCCACCACTCCTTCATCCTGCGGGAACAGCCGCGCGCCGGGAATGCCCCGGGATCCCACCGAGCCTCCCCGGGGCCCCAAAATCCAGCTCGGTGTCCCCAAAACTCCCACGGCCCCATAAGCCATCTCCGTGTTCCTAAAACCCACCTTCGTGTCCCTAAAGCTCCCACAGACCCAAACCCACCTCTGTGTCCCTAAAACCCATCTCCGTGTCCCCAAAACTCTCACGGCCCCAACCCCTCCCCCACATCCCCATAATCCATCTCCATGTCCCCATAACCCACCTCTGTGTCCCCAAAACTCCCACAGCCCCAAAACCTGCATGTCCCCAGGGTGGGATTTGGGGTCTGAGGGGGGATGTGGGTCCTTTTTGGGGTCTGAGGGGAATGTGGATCCCATTTGGGGTCTGAGGGGGATGTGGATCCCATTTGGTGTCTGAGGGGGGACGTGGATCCCATTGGGGGTCTGAGGGGGATGTGGATCCTATTTGGGGTCTGAGGGGGATGTGGATCCCATTGGGGGTCTGAGCGGGGATGTGGATCCCATTTGGGGTCTGAGAGGTGATGTGACCCCGTTTGGGGTCTGAGGAGGAGTGTGGCCTCTTGGGGAGGTTGAGGGGGGACATGGGCCCCATTTGGGGGTTGAGGGGGGATGTGAGTTCCATTTGGGGGCTGATGGGGGGACATGGCCCCATAGGGGATCTGAGGAATGACATGACCCCACTCGGGGGGTGACAGGGGACATGGGGTCATTGGGAGTCTGAGGGGGCACAAGACCCCATAGGGGGGACTGAGGGGGGTAACATGACCCCTCTGGGGGGTCTGAGGGGACCATGGTCCCATTTGGGGTCTGAGGGGGGCCATGGGGTCATCAGGGGATGAGGGGGGTCATGACCCCATGGGGGTTTGAGGGGGGACATAGGATCACTGGGGCATCTGAGGGGGGTCAAGGGATCACTGTGGGGTCTGAGGGGGGTCATGGATCATAGTGGGATCTGAGGGGGTCATGGGATCACTGGGGGGTCCAAGGGGGGTCATGCGATCACTGGGGGATCTGAGAGAGGTCATGGGGTCACTGGGGTTCTTGGGGGGTCAAGGGATCACTGTGGGGTCCAAGGGGGGGTCAAGGGATCACTGGGGGGTCCGAGGGGGGTCATGGGATCACTGGGGGGATCTGAGAGGGGTCATGGGACCATTGTGGGATCTGAGGGGGTCATGGGGTCACTGGGGGGTCCAAGGGGGGGTCAAGGGATCACTGGGGGGTCCGAGGGGGGTCAAGGGATCACTGTGGGATCCGAGGGGGTCATGGGGTCACTGAGGGGTCTGGGGGGGGGCCATGACCCCCCCGGGGCAGAGGTTTAATGCAAGTCCCCAAGCCCCGCCCACAAGCCGCACCCCCTTGCCACACCCCCACAAACCCCGCCCATACAGCCACAAGGCCCCTCCCCCTTTCCAAACCCCGCCCCTCCGCGCCCCCCGCGCGCGCCCCTCAGGCACCGCCCCCTCCCCTCAGAGCCGGGGGGGGGGGGGAGCTCAGTGGGCGGGGCCTCCCCTCGCGCGCGCGCCCCTCACCTGCGCTCAGGTGCCGCCGCCGCGCGCGCGCTCGCCGCGGCGGGGGGGGGGCGTGGCCTCGGCGGAGGGGCGGACCGCGAGGGGGGGAGAGAAGCGCATGCGCGGCCACACCCACCCGCCCGTCCCCGCCCGCCGCGTCCCCGCCGTCGCCCGGCAACGCGCGCGCTGCGCCGGAACGGCTGCCGATTGGGCGAGGGCGCGGCGGGCGGCCAATGAGCGCGGGCGTTGTTGCGGGGTGCGCGCGGCGGGAGCGACGGAAGGCTGTGAGGGAGGCGGCGGCGGGCACCGCGAGGGACATGTCGGCCCGGGCGGCTCTCGGCAGCGCGCAGGTGCCCTCAGCGGGACGGCGGCCGTGCCCACGCCCGCCGGGAGCAGCGGGGAACGCGGCACGGACGGGGAACGCGGCGGGGGGGAGGCTCGGGCGGGCCGCGGAGCCGGGGGGGTCCGCGCGCGGAGGAAACGGGGGAGATTCGCCGGCAAAACACGGGAGAAATTTGCCTTTTAGTGGATAAAAACGGGAGAAATTTGCCTTTTGGCGGCCAAAAAGCGGGAGAAATTTGCCTTTTAGTGGATAAAAACCGGGAGAAATTTGCCTTTTAGCGGCAAAAACCGGCAGAAATCTGCCTTTTGGCAGCCAAAACCGGGAGAAATTTGCCTTTTAGCGGCAAAAACCGGCAGAAATTTGCCTTTTGGCGGCTCAAAACGGGAGAAATTTGCCTTTTAATGGATAAAAATCGGCAGAAATTTGCCTTTTGGCGGCCAAAAACAGGCAGAAATTTGCCTCTTAGTAACAAACCGCAAAAAATTCGCCTGTTAGCGGCCAGAAAAGGGGAGAAATTGGCCTGTTAGTGGCCAGAAAAGGGGGGAAATTGGCCTGTTAGTGGCCAGAAAAGGGGGGAAATTCGCCTTCTAGCGGCAAAAATCCGCCAGAAATTGTCCTTTTAGTGTCCAGAAAACGAGAAAAATTTACCTCTTAGTGGCCAAAAAACCCGGGAGAAATTTGCCTCTCAGTAGTAAAAAAACAGCAAGAAATTCGCCTTTTAGTGGCGAAAATGGGAGTAATTCTGTTTTTTATGGAGAAG